>NC_071292.1:34386000-34686500 GCF_943737925.1 Anopheles nili
ACATCTATTCCTGATGTTGGAACAACTCGATACGCCTCGGAAACAACACGAGACATCACAACACCGTATCCTGACGCTGGCACAACTCAGCAAATCACAGAAACTACACGATACACTACCACGGACACAGCCGATCGTTCATCTATTGATGGCGATCAAACAACCCGTGTTTCTGATTCACAAATCACAACATCTATTCCTGATGTTGGAACAACTCGATACGCCTCGGAAACAACACGAGACATCACAACACCGTATCCTGACGCTGGAACAACTCAGCAAATCACAGAAACTACACGATACACTACCACGGACACAACCGATCGGTCATTTATTGATGGCGATCAAACAACCCGTGTTTCTGATTCACAAATCACAACATCTGTTCCTGATGTTGGAACGACTCGATACGCCTCGGAAACAACACGCGACATCACAACACCGTATCCTGACGCTGGAACAACTCAGCAAATCACAGAAACTACACGATACACTACCACGGACACAACCGATCGGTCATCTATTGATGGCGATCATACAACCCGGGTTTCTGATTCACAAATCACAACATCTGTTCCTGATGTTGGAACGACTCGATACGCCTCGGAAACAACACGAGACATCACAACACCTTATCCTGACGATGTAACAACTCAGCAAATCACAGAAACTACACGATACACTACCACGGACACAACCGATCGGTCATCGATTGATGGCGATCAAACAACCCGGGTTTCTGATTCACAAATCACAACATCTGTTCCTGATGTTGGAACGACTCGATACGCCTCGGAAACAACACGCGACATCACAACACCGTATCCTGACGCTGGAACAACTCAGCAAATCACAGAAACTACACGATACACTACCACGGACACAACCGATCGATCATCCTTTGATGGCGATCAATCAACACGTGTTTCTGATTCACAAACCACCACATTTATTCCTGATGTTGGAACAACTCGATACGCCTCGGAAACAACACGAGACATCACAACACCGTATCCTGACGCTGGAACAACTCAGCAAATCACAGAAACTACACGATACACTACCACGGACACAACCGATCGGTCATTTATTGATGGCGATCATACAATCCGGGTTTCTGATTCACAAACCACCACATTTATTCCTGATGTTGGAACAACTCGATACGCCTCGGAAACAACACGAGACATCACAACACCGTATCCTGACGCTGGCACAACTCAGCAAATCACAGAAACTACACGATACACTACCACGGACACAACCGATCGGTCATCTATTGATGGCGATCATACAACCCGGGTTTCTGATTCACAAATCACAACATCTGTTCCTGATGTTGGAACGACTCGATACGCCTCGGAAACAACACGAGACATCACAACACCTTATCCTGACGATGTAACAACTCAGCAAATCACAGAAACTACACGATACACTACCACGGACACAACCGATCGGTCATCGATTGATGGCGATCAAACAACCCGGGTTTCTGATTCACAAATCACAACATCTGTTCCTGATGTTGGAACGACTCGATACGCCTCGGAAACAACACGCGACATCACAACACCGTATCCTGACGCTGGAACAACTCAGCAAATCACAGAAACTACACGATACACTACCACGGACACAACCGATCGATCATCCGTTGATGGCGATCAATCAACACGTGTTTCTGATTCACAAACCACCACATTTATTCCTGATGTTGGAACAACTCGATACGCCTCGGAAACAACACGAGACATCACAACACCGTATCCTGACGGTGGAACAACTCAGCAAATCACAGAAACTACACGATACATTACCACAGACACAACCGATCGATCATTCGTTGATGGCGATCAAACAACCCGTGTTTCTGATTCACAAATCACAACATCTGTTCCTGATGTTGGAACGACTAGATATGCCTCGGAAACAACACGAGACATCACCACACCGTATCCAGACGCTGGAACAACTCAGCAAATCACAGAAATTACACGATACACTACCACGGACACAACCGATCGGTCATCGATTGATGGCGATCATACAACCCGGGTTTCTGATTCACAAACCACAACATCTATTCCTGATGTTGGAACAACTCGATTCGCCTTGGAAATAACACGAGACATCTCAACACCGTATCCTGACGATGGAACAACTCAGCAAATCACAGAAACTACACGATACACTACCACGGACACAACCGATCGATCATCCGTTGATGGCGATCAAACAACCCGTGTTTCTGATTCACAAACCACCACATTTATTCCTGATGTTGGAACAACTCGATACGCCTCGGAAACAACACGAGACATCACAACACCGTATCCTGACGCTGGAACAACTCAGCAAATCACAGAAACTACACGATACACTACCACGGACACAACCGATCGGTCATTTATTGATGGCGATCATACAATCCGGGTTTCTGATTCACAAACCACCACATTTATTCCTGATGTTGGAACAACTCGATACGCCTCGGAAACAACACGAGACATCACAACACCGTATCCTGACGCTGGCACAACTCAGCAAATCACAGAAACTACACGATACGCTTTCACTGATAAAATCGATCCTCTAACCCCGACGTTACAGACCATTTCCGAAGAAAATGTTTACCTTCGTGATAACGACTTTAGTACAATGTTTCAAATTTATGCACCAACTCTTGCTTCGATGTACAATTTTACAACTTCGTATGACGAACGAACGGTAGCTAATGGTCACGATTTGTTATCTTTCACGACTCCGACGACTGTAACGTCAAACCCTTTAACAAGCAACTTTTCGTATGAATTAATGAGCACAACAATTGCTTCGGCTAGCGAGAAATATAACAATACAACAGAAGGATCAATAACAACTGTCACATATCCTCGAGAATTGCCAAATAATGCAACAATGCTACCTGCCACTACAAGCTGCCAAACCGCCAAAGAGTGCACTACGAATGAAATTTGTGTACAGTCACAATGTTTCGTAATTTGTAACACAACCAACCTTCCCCCTAACACTCCCTGTGCAAGAGGTATTATCAGCTACCTACACGATCCAACAATTTTTCCAACCTTTTCTTTTGACTCTGTAAATATTCTTTATCAATCCCTGTACAATATATTATAATTTCCTGTGATATATTTTATGAATTTTGCAAAACAAACATCTTTTGTGTTCTTTTCCTGAATTTCTTTTTAAACAAATTTCAAGATCTTTTTCTATCAACTATTGAACTCTATTCAAATATTTACTACTAACCATTAATATTCATACTAATCGATGCGTTTATTAATCATTGCATACTAACGCAGCACCTCCAGGATCACCGAAAATTCCTGGGCCTTGCCAATCTGATAGCGACTGTCTGGATGCGGAAGTGTGCTACATGGGTTTGTGCGAAAATCCGTGTTTATTCGATGGCGTTTGCGCAGAAACAGCTACATGTCATGCTAGAATGCATCGACCTATCTGTTCGTGCCCACCTGGACATGAGGGTAACCCAACATTAAAATGCACCGTGCTAGAGCCAAGTAAGCAAACCATTAATTACTGCTTTTTTGCCTCCTTTTGCTAGAAATATTTTGTAAAAACCAAATCATAATCACGCAAACCATTATTTCTACACCACTCTTTTCGTTCTTATACCAACACTGCAACTAATTGCGCCAAAAATCACATCAGGAAATCACAATTACGTGTAAAAAGTTTAAGCTGTTAAAAATAAATATTATGCGGGATGTTTATGTAGTTATTTTCATGTACATACATGCACATTCATCACAAAACGAAATCACTTTCTTTTCATATTCTGCACTATTCAGTCCAATGCACCACAAACGACGAATGTGCACTGACGGAAGCTTGTGTTGGAAACGTATGCCATCGGCCGTGCGATGTAAAAAATCCATGTACAACTAATGCTGTCTGCATCAATACCAATCATGGTACTGATTGTAGTTGCATTGACGGCTACCACGGCAATGGTTTTGTGCAATGCGTACCAGGTAGGATACATTCCGATAGTTGGCTGAATTGTATCAACTGTGTCGTTACAGTTGTTGCTTTAGGACTATATGATACTTAACAAAAGTTAACTTTACAGTTGTCTCAGCTGGCTCTGTATGTCAGTACAACGAAGATTGTCCACCAGATAAGCTTTGCGATCGATTGAACCGCGTGTGTGTCAATCCATGTCAGAGCGACTCTTGTGGAGAAAATGCCGATTGCTACGCAGTTAATCATGGTATTGACTGTCGCTGTTGGGCAGGATACACTGGAAACGCTTACATACAATGTTCGAAACATCAAGGCTGCTTATCAGATCGTCAGTGTAATGACGACGAAGCGTGCATCAGCGGACGCTGCTCGTCACCTTGCCAATGTGGACCAAATGCAATGTGCGACGTAAAGAGACACAAGGCCGTTTGTCGCTGCCCACCGGGATATGGAGGTAATGCTCGTACAGGATGCAATCCGCCAACTAATCCGTGTGTTCCGAATCCATGTGGCGTGAATGCTATGTGTGAAGTGGATAATGGCAGTCCAGTATGTTTCTGTCCACGTGGCCTTACAGGAAATCCATTCAAGAATTGCAGTAAGTTTAACTAATGTGCTTTACTACTATTTTTTGAGAGTACCAATGGCTCACGATATTAATAACGCTCATTTTACTCTCAACAGTTCCAGAAGGTGATGAGTGTACTCCAAACCCATGCGGACCAAACTCAGGATGTCGAAAGATAAACGGCAAAGCCACATGTTTCTGTTTGCCAGAATTTGAAGGAAACCCGCCACAGACTCCGTGTACCCTGCCGCAAAATCCGTGCATACCATCTCCATGTGGTCCGAATACGCAATGTACGATACTTAGTAATGGATATGCCAAATGTACGTGCGTACCTGGTTATATTGAAAGCCCAAACACGATTCGTGGATGCGTAGAACCTTCAAGTCCTTGCGATCCGAATCCTTGTGGATTTGGTGCAGTCTGTGACGCAACGCGCAATCCGGTGTGCTACTGCCCGGATTCGATGATTGGCAATCCTTATCGTAGCTGCCTTGAGCCCGTTATGACGCCGGAATTGTGTCAACCTGGCCCGTGCGGTCCGAATGCCGATTGCTACGTTGCAGAGGGCAGAGAACAATGCTACTGTAAGCCGAACTTTATTGGAGATCCGTATGGAGGATGCGTAGAACAACCGCAATCAGTTTGCGAACCGAACCCATGCGCGCCGGGTGCCGAATGTGTCCTGCTAGTAGATGGGTCCCCGGGATGTCGATGCCCACCAGGGCTGAGCGGAGATCCAACAACAACCGGCTGCCATGCCTTTGAATGCTTGAGCGATGATCAATGTGCGGAGGACAAGGCTTGCATTGGATTGCGCTGTTCCGATCCGTGTCCGGGATCTTGTGGAGCTGGAGCGCATTGTCGAGTGGATAAACATCATCCAGTGTGCTTCTGCGATGCTGGTCTGACAGGAAATCCTGCCATACAATGTTACAGTTTGGACGAAAGACCTCGAGATGCTTGTAATCCTAGCCCATGTGGCGCGAATTCCCGATGCACAGTGAGGAACAAGCGTCCGATTTGTAAATGCTTACCAAATTATCACGGCGATCCCCGCAAAGGATGTACGCCAGAATGTGACATTAATTCCGACTGCACACCGGACAAGTCTTGCGTCAATCATAAATGTGTTTCACCATGCGCGTTAGGTACAGTGTGCGGTGTTAATGCCGAGTGTAGCGTAAACTATCATACGCCAATGTGCAAATGTCCATCAGGCTACACTGGAGATGCGTTTGTGCAGTGCGTTCCAATACCGGAGGATAGAAACATGACGAGGCAACCGTGCTCATCTGATCCTTGTGGACCTGGAGAAATTTGCTCTATTTATGGTAACGATGTGGCCTTATGTGATCCGTGCGTTGCACCGGATGCTGTACATAATCCAAGATGCCGTCCACAATGCGTGCTGAACACGGACTGTCCGTTCAATATGGCCTGTCTGCAATCGCAATGTCAGGATCCCTGTCCTGGATCATGCGGCTACAACGCGCACTGTACAGTGGAACGTCATCGACCGATCTGTTACTGTCCTTCGAACATGCACGGAAACCCGTATGAAAGTTGTGCGCCCCAAGAGAGCCCTCGCGAAACTTGTGATAGCATACGATGCGGAGCAAACACTCAATGCAAGCAGCAGAATGGCGTGCTAGCATGCGTATGTAAGAAAAATTACTACGGAGATCCTCTAGTTGGCTGCCGACCAGAATGCGTCGTGAACACGGATTGTTCGATAAGTAAAGCGTGTGTGAATTCTCGCTGCGTTGACCCATGCGTTGATGCGTGTGGTGTGAATGCACAGTGCAAAGTCGTAAATCATTTGCCAATTTGTTTCTGTCCGCCAACCCACACTGGTGATGCACTTATCGCATGTACTGAGCGTACTTATCTGCCTCCCGACAACACGCCTTGTGACCCGAATCCATGTGGGCCGAACAGCAAATGCCGTACCACGCCTGATGGTTATGCAATTTGCTCATGTTTACCAGGGTACCGGGGAGTGCCTCCTGCCTGCCAAGCTGAATGTATGATCAACGCAGAGTGTGCTCAGAACAAGGCATGCATCAATCTAAAATGCGCCGATCCCTGTCCTGGAACATGTGGCGTAGGAGCGCGGTGTGAAGTGCTTAACCATAATCCGATATGCAGTTGCGGACCAAATCAGCAAGGAGATCCGTTTGTAATTTGTGAATCGAGGCAAAATGAGCCGCCGGTCGAGCCGAAGAATCCCTGTGACCCGTCTCCCTGCGGACCGAATTCGATTTGTCAAGTACGCAGCCGGCGACCGGTATGTTCTTGTCAACCGAACTTTGTTGGTTCGCCTCCAAGCTGTAGACCAGAGTGTGTGCTAAGTTCAGAATGCCCACAAGATAAGGCTTGTATCAATGACAAGTGCCAAAACCCGTGTGCTAATGCATGTGGACCTAACGCGGACTGTCACGTTGTCGCGCATTCGGCGTTCTGTAGCTGTCGCGCAGGATTTGAGGGAGATGCTTTCATTGGATGCTCGGCTGTACCAAAAGATACACCGAAAGATGTTTGCTACCCTAACCCATGTGCAGAAAATGCAGTATGCAGTGAGTACAATGGTGCAGCCAAATGTGTGTGCATTACTCCATACCTTGGCGATCCTTACAATACCGGATGTCGTCCCGAGTGTGTACTGAACTCTGATTGTCCCAGCAACATGGCATGCGTGAACCAACACTGTCGTGACCCTTGCCCAGGTGTGTGCGGTACAAACGCCGACTGCACAGTAGCAAACCATATACCGGTGTGTGAATGTACTCGTGGATATGTGGGTGATCCATTCCGTGGCTGCCGAAAGGATATACCAACGATAGCTCCAAAAGATCCATGCGCTTCTTGTCCATCGAACAGCGTTTGTCGTGTGGTCGGAGGAAGACCGACTTGTTCCTGCGCCGAGGGTTACCGTGGTACGCCACCGGCGTGCAGACCGGAATGCTCTAGTAGTGAAGAATGTGCGCATGATAAGAGCTGCATAAATTTGAAATGCAAAGATCCATGTCCCGGACTGTGTGGCATTAATGCGCAATGTCAGGTCATCAATCACAAACCGTTCTGCAGTTGTCAGCGAGATATGATTGGTAATCCATTCGAGCAGTGTTACCCCAAGGCGGCGGAACCAGTGCATCCTTGTCAGCCAAGCCCATGTGGAGCGTATTCGGAGTGTCGCGAAATTGATAATCGTGCTGTGTGCACATGTGCAGCCGGTATGCTCGGAGCTCCTCCTAATTGCAGGCCGGAGTGCGAAACCGATCAAGATTGTCCGTCAAACCGCGCATGTTTCAATCAAAAGTGTCGTGATCCGTGCGTTGGATCTTGTGGATATAATGCGCAGTGCATTTCTCGTAATCACCGACCTGAATGCTATTGTGTCGATGGTTTCGAAGGGGATCCATACAGCGGTTGTAATCCAGTCGGTGAGTACCTGAACGCTTCTAGTTCCAATGTGATGCTTTTGACAGAATTGTTTACCGACAATTTTGTCGATTTGTGTAACCTTTTGCCTATTTTACATTTTAATGATCGTCAGATCATTCGGCTTTTAACAAGCTTGTGCGGGAAATTTCAATGTTTTTACATCAATGATGACATATGACCATACATTTTGTAGCAATTAAACGAGACGAAATAATTGATCCGTGCAATCCGTCACCCTGCGGATCTAACGCAATCTGCCAAGAGCGCAACAGTGCCGGCTCATGCTCATGCATGCCCAATTATTTCGGTGATCCATACGTCAACTGCCGACCGGAATGTGTGCAAAGTACAGAGTGTCCGTCCTCCAAGGCATGTGTAAACATGCGCTGTGTTGATCCATGCCTTGGCACGTGCGGTATAAATAGCGAATGTCGTGTACATAACCACTCGCCGTTCTGTAGCTGTAGTCCTGGCTATACTGGCAATCCATCACAGGCTTGCCGTCCTCTCGTAGTAGAAAGTAAGACCCTCTAATGGTAATCGTTCCTATCTTTGTTGGTAAAAGGTATAACTGAAACTAACGTGTATCATACACAATCCGTCTTCAATTCTTCTCTTCCAATCATCGCACGTTTTGGCAACTTTTCGCACTATCACATCTTACTTTAGACCTTCCGTCCCGACATCCTATCGATCCTTGTTCTCCCTCCCCGTGCGGTCCATATAGCATCTGCAGGGTGCTAGACGGTCATCCAGTATGTTCGTGTCAGATAAGTTGTTCCGGTGTTCCTCCAAACTGCCGCCCCGAATGTCTAATCAATGCAGAATGTCCTCGTGATAGAACGTGTATCAACCAACGATGCATTGATCCTTGTCCAGGCACTTGTGGTATAAATGCGCGATGCCGTGTAGTGAACCACAATCCTATCTGCAGCTGCAATGCTGGATTCATTGGTGATCCATTTGTACAATGCTCACCAGAGCCAAGTAAGACATTTGCCATGCTCAACGCAAACTACTTGCCAAGCATAAACCATTTTGCTTTTCGCTTAGTGCATTCGCCGCTTATTCTGTTCCTTTGAGAAATTTGTGTTGTTGATTCATGTTTTATCCTCCTTTCCACCAACGCTGCATATGTTGTTGCTGATTCGTTTCATTGTGAAGAACAACCGGTCTTAGAAGAAGAATACAGGAACCCTTGCCAGCCATCCCCATGTGGAGTGAACTCATTGTGCAAGGTGCACGACAATAGAGCCGTTTGTTCATGCTTACCAAACTACGTTGGCCGGCCGCCAAATTGTCGACCCGAATGTACTATAGATTCCGAATGTCCTATGAATTTGGCGTGCATCAATGAAAAATGTCGTAATCCATGCCTCGGATCTTGTGGAGTGAATACTGAATGCGCCGTAGTGGCACATAAACCCTTGTGTAGCTGCGTACCAAGCTATACCGGCGATCCTTTTGCTGGGTGCACGATAATTCAGAGTAAGCGAACAAAAGTTGGGTGAAAAATAATTGCTTTAAATTATTAAAGCTACTGCCGATTGCGACTAGTGCGTTCTAAATAACCACTGCTTTGGCTTCTAAAATTGGATAAAAACTGTTTTAAATTGTAATTCAATTGGATAAAAATCCTGCTTAGTCGCAAACAATATTGAAATTTCTTCATAATCCAATGTTACGACGAAATAACCGCTTCTGAACTGTGCTAGCAAAGCCTAGTGGTTTTGTTATACTATGAGAAGTATTTCGCCTACTTCTAGCTAAGCTGAATAATCCTTTTACACGGAGCACCTTGTTTACCACAACATGGCAACATGTAGAACAAGAAACAGTTGGATTTTACTTACGTAAAAAATATGGCTGAGCTTACGCTGAAAAATAACATTTATTTGTTATGATTAAGGGAAGTGCGTACATCGTTGCACTTGTGCTGGTATTTTATTAGAATGATTTCATTATATTTAAATTCAAGAAAGCAATAATAATACAACATCTACTCATCTGCAAGGCTGACTTATGTGTTAAGGCAACTAGCTTAATGTATTGCTTTTTTTAGAAAAAATTACTGTATTTGGTTCAATCAGTTGCAAAATGTTTTCATTACGCCAGTTGTTTGCTGCGCTCCGACTAACATTTTTGGTCGATCATGCTCTAACAATTGCTCTTGTTTGTTGCATAAATATTCTAGTTATTCCACAAGAAACACCTATGCCGTGTAACCCAAGCCCATGTGGAGCAAATGCTATATGCAAAGAACGTAATGGTGCAGGATCATGCACTTGTGCACCGGAGTACTTTGGCGATCCTTATGTTGGATGTCGTCCGGAGTGTGTTATGAACAGCGACTGTCCAAGAACGCGTTCTTGTATTAATAACAAATGCCAAGATCCATGCCCAGGAACATGTGGTGCTAACTCCGAATGCCATGTTGTGAATCACTCTCCGAGCTGCGTATGTGTCGCTGGTTATATAGGAAATCCGTTTACCGAATGTAGACCACAACCAGAAAGTAAGAAATTACGAATGCTTCAAACATAAAAATTGTGTACTAACGTATCGCAAATATTGACGCGATCATTCTATCCCTGCTATCTTTTCACGAATTGTACACATAGTTCGGGACGAGCCTCTCGTTCAACCGTGTCAGCCATCGCCATGTGGTCCGAATAGTATTTGCCGCGTGCTAAATAATCACGCCGTTTGTACTTGCATTCAAGACTACATTGGTTCACCGCCAAACTGTCGTCCAGAATGTATGGTCAGTTCGGAGTGTCCGCTAGACAAGTCTTGTGTTAAGACTAAGTGCACGGACCCATGTCCTGGTACTTGCGGTTTTAACGCGCGATGTCAGGTAGTGAACCACAATCCGATTTGCAGTTGCAAGGCTGGCTTCACCGGGGATCCATTTGTGCGATGTATACCAGAAGAACGTAAGATATGCTTGTCTGGATTTCAAATATTCGTGCAGAAATTTTAAAAAAATCTTTGCTTATATGATCGACACGTAGGTCGTCCAGTTTTGGAAGAAACGCCCGCTGATCCATGCATGCCGTCCCCGTGTGGACCAAATTCACAATGCAAATCAGTTGGTCGTACTGCTGCCTGTAGTTGTTTGCCTAATTACATCGGACGTGCCCCTAATTGTCGCCCCGAGTGCACGTCTAACTCACAGTGCATACCAATGAAGGCTTGTATCAATGAACGGTGTAGCGATCCCTGCCCAGGATCCTGTGGCTCTAACGCACTCTGCGCAGTGCAAAATCATCA
The DNA here is from genome assembly GCF_943737925.1 of Anopheles nili. NCBI lineage: Eukaryota > Metazoa > Arthropoda > Insecta > Diptera > Culicidae > Anopheles > Anopheles nili. Next base: position 34,397,300 of record NC_071292.1, read on the forward strand.
GCCAAACTGTCGTTGTGTTGCCGGATATGAAGGTGATCCATACACCTCCTGTTCTCCAGTCATAAGTAAGCTCAACTGAACAATGAAAGTCACGTGTGTGTGTGTCGTTTAACTCTAATTCGCCTTTTTTGCATCTTTAATATCGCGTATCAACAGTACAACAAGAACCTGAAATCGTAGATCCTTGCAATCCTTCTCCATGTGGTGTGAACGCTGAATGTAATGTTCGCAACAATGCCGGATCGTGCACATGTGTGCAGGATTACTTTGGCGATCCATACCATGAGTGTCGTCCCGAGTGTATGCTTAGCTCGGATTGTCCGAAAACCAGAGCATGTTTAAACAACAAATGTGTCGACCCATGCCCGGGAATGTGTGGAATAAATGCGGAGTGCTTCGTTTTGAACCACTCGCCATCTTGCTCTTGCCTTCCGGGATACACTGGAAATCCATCTCTAGCATGTCGTGAAATACCAAAACGTAGGTTTTCCGTAACCCATCGATCGCCAGAATTGCCGACAATGCGATGCATAATTGAGCTTTCGTTTTTTATTGATTCTGCTGTAATTTAGAAATTGAACACACTCCTGTTGATCCCTGCCGACCTTCGCCTTGTGGGCCGTACAGCCAATGTCGCAATGTAAACGATCATGCTGTATGCTCGTGCCAGAGTAACTATATCGGTACACCACCAGCTTGCCGACCAGAATGTACAGTTAGCTCTGAGTGCGTTTTGGATAAGGCTTGTATTAAGCAATCATGCTTGGACCCTTGCCCCGGAACGTGCGGTTTTAATGCGCGCTGCACGGTGGTGAATCACAATCCCATCTGTAGCTGCCCATCCAGCTTCACGGGCGATCCATTCGAGCGTTGCGTACCTGAAGAAAGTAAGCACCACCTTCGATCCACCGTTTGTTTTGAGCGCGTGCCCCCAAATTCACTCTCAGTAACTGTACTTCGTCTATTGTCCTTTCGTCGTCCTTCTATCTAGAGCAAGTAGTTTCGGCTGAACCTACAAATCCATGCCTTCCTTCTCCGTGTGGACCGAATTCGCAATGCCGAGCGGTTGGAAACGTTCCGGCATGTTCCTGTCTGCCTAACTATGTTGGTCGGGCGCCGAACTGTCGCCCGGAATGTACAATAAATGCGGAATGCTCTGGGAATCTTGCCTGCATCAATGAAAAATGCGCTGATCCATGTCCGGGATCATGCGGTCCAAACGCCGTCTGTCGTGTAATTGATCACTCTCCTACCTGCTCCTGCCAAACCGGATATACAGGGGATCCTTTCTCTGGCTGTACAGTTATTCCTTGTAAGATTTCTTTTCACTTTCCTACTATCAATTTCTTCTTTACGCACCATAGAACGAGCAGCGCGGAAATGTATGTAATTCATTTTCCAAAATGACAGAGTAATTGGATTACACTTCCACGATACTCGTTTGTAGTGTTTATAAGTATTTAAAATTTGTAAGCACACAGGCATGTATGATACACGAACGGAACGATTTTTGCAACGTTGCTTTACCACTAAGACAGGCTTGAATCAGTTGTTGCAAAATCGATCTGTCGCGCAAAATGTGATGCTTTCAAGTTTTTATTGTGTGTTTTAGTATGTAAAAAATAGTTTGTTTAAGTTATGTGTACAATTTCTATGCATGTGGTGTGGGGTTAGCAACTATGTAAACAAACTCTTTTCTTGTAGTAACACCTGTACCTGAAGAGCCTCGAAATCCGTGTAACCCATCGCCCTGTGGATCGAACGCGGTATGCAAGGAACGAAATGGTGCTGGATCATGCACCTGCTTGTCGGATTACTTTGGTGATCCGTACAGCGGCTGTCGACCGGAATGCGTCACCAATAGTGATTGTCCTCGCGTGATGGCTTGCGTGAATAATAAGTGCGCCGACCCTTGTCCTGGTGTTTGCGGTATTGATGCCGAATGTTACGTAGTAAATCATTCGCCTAGTTGCGCATGCCGACCAGGCTTTACTGGTGATCCATTTTCGCAGTGTCGCCCGGATGAGCAACCCAGTAAGATTTTGTTCCAATTTGTCCAAGATTCTCAATCACACCGTACAATACCGTCATGCAATCAGTGGCAACAATCTGAATTTTTGTCTACTATATCTGCACTTTTTCAGAACAAAATGATCCTATCAATCCGTGCTCTCCGTCCCCTTGTGGGCCGAATAGCATCTGTCGAGAATTGAACGGTCATGCCGTCTGCACATGCCAGGCGAATTTTATCGGCACACCACCAAATTGTCGACCGGAGTGCATTGTGAGTTCTGAATGCGCCCTTGATAAAGCGTGCATAGGACAAAAATGCAGTGATCCATGCCCGGGTACTTGTGGTCAAAATGCACGTTGTCAAGTTGTGAATCATAACCCAATTTGCAGCTGCTCTCTTGGTTTCACCGGCGATCCATTCGTACGCTGCGTGCCTGTCGAAAGTAAGCATTTGTTTTTATCAAATCGCGAAAGCCATTCGAAATTACGATGGCTTAATTTGGATAATTTTTAAATTTCCTCTCTTCCTTTCATCCGCAATATTACTTTCATTTACGCTTTCTTGCTCTCTGCTTTTTTCGATTGCTCTCTTGCTTTATTGCTGTCTTTTCATTACGATCTGTCTCGCCGTTTCCTTAAAACACCGAGTAGAGGCACCGGTGGTGCAAGATCCAGTTGATCCATGCGTTCCGTCACCTTGTGGACCCAATTCAGTCTGCCGAGCCATTGGGTCGACACCTGCTTGTTCTTGTTTACCGAATTACATCGGCCGAGCTCCAAACTGCCGTCCGGAGTGCATGCTAAATGCCGAATGCCCAGCTACATTGGCATGTGTAAATGAAAGATGTTCTAACCCATGTGTAGGCTCTTGTGGTGTTAACACACGTTGTACAGTAGTTAAGCACAATCCGATCTGCGAGTGCGAGGGTGGATTCACCGGAGATCCATTCTCCGTCTGTACAGAAATGTTGCCCAGTAAGCATACCTTACGATTAGATGCTGTTTCGTTTCAAACGTTTCAAATATTTCAGAGCAGTATTGTTTGTTGAAACAAATATCACCTTTTAATTATTATTTCCCATTTCATTTTCAATCACTCCTCACCAGTACGCGATGTTGAGCCAATCAATCCATGCAATCCATCACCGTGTGGAGCAAATGCGGTATGCAAGGAGAGAAATGGCGCTGGATCATGTACGTGCATGCCAGAATATTTCGGAGATCCTTACACAGGATGTCGCCCAGAATGCGTTCACAACACGGATTGTGAAAAGTCTAAGGCTTGTGTAAACAACAAATGTCGTGATCCTTGCCCTGGAGTGTGTGGGCTGAATGCAGAATGTGTCGTACATAACCACAGTCCCGTGTGCTACTGTTTGGAGGGTTACACTGGAGATCCGTCTAATAGTTGCACATTGGCTGAAATTGTGACCGAACGACCCAAAACGCCTGGTTGCCAACCGTCACCGTGCGGACCAAATAGTCAATGTCGAGAAATTAATGGACACCCGGTGTGTTCTTGCTTGGCTGGATACATTGGCACACCACCAATGTGTCGTCCGGAATGCGTTGTGAGCTCGGAATGCAGTCAGGATCGCGCGTGCGTTAACAAAAAATGCGTCGATCCATGTCCAGGAACATGTGGAACAGATGCCCGCTGCCAGGTTGTCAATCACAACCCAATATGTAGTTGTCCTCCAGGTTTTACCGGGGATCCGTTCATACAATGCGTGAAGAAAGAGGAACCAAAAGATATTCCCCCAGTGAATCCGTGCGTACCATCGCCATGTGGGCCAAATGCTAACTGCCGTGCCGTTGGAGGTCAGCCAGCATGTTCATGTGCGCCGAACTATATTGGTAGGCCTCCAAACTGTCGCCCGGAGTGTACGAGAGACGCAGAATGTCCTAGCAATTTAGCCTGCCAAAGCGAGCGATGTCTCGATCCCTGCTCGATTGGTTGTGGATCAAACGCTATATGTCGGGTGATCAATCACAAACCAGTCTGTACATGCGATGATGGTTTCGAGGGAAATCCACTTGAACAATGTAGTCGTATACTACCACGTAAGTTGGAACAATAAAAAACTATTTTTTGGTTCGTTAATCACACCAATATCATATCATTCATTCTTATCGATTGTAGCTACAACTGAAAGACTCACGCCTTGTACACCTTCACCTTGCGGACCAAATGCGGAATGCCGTGAACGTAACAATGCAGGAGCATGTTACTGTATGTCGGGTTACGAAGGAAATCCCTATGATGTATTTTCTGGCTGCCGTCGTGAGTGCGATGTAAATGCGGATTGTCCAGATAAATTGGCGTGTGTGCAATACAAGTGTGTTGACCCGTGTCCCGGAGTGTGTGGGTCATTGGCATTGTGTGAAATTCAAAATCACGTTCCAACTTGTATCTGTCCTGAGGGTATGGAAGGCGATCCGTTTGTTCAATGCAACCATCGTTTGGCAGACCCGGTAACACCGGCACCACCCGTATGTGACAAGTTCACGTGTGGGCCAAACAGTATCTGTCGCATTCAAAATGGAGTAGCCGTCTGCAAATGTCAGCCAGATATGACTGGCAGCCCGCCAAATTGTCGACCTGAATGTCAACAAAATAGTGACTGCGAAGCAAATCGCGCGTGTGTTAACTTCAAGTGTATCGATCCTTGCCCTGGTTCGTGCGGCCAGAATGCCAACTGCAACATTATCAACCATAATCCAATCTGCAGCTGTGCGCCTGGTTTCACTGGTGATCCTTTCACTCGTTGCTACAAAGAAGTCGTGCCCACCTCAACAACCGAAACGCCTCGCACATTGTGCTTACCATCACCCTGTGGACCAAACGCCGAATGTAAAGTTGTTGGCAATCGAGAGGCATGTTCGTGCTTATCCGGATATATAGGCGCGCCGCCGAACTGCAGACCAGAATGCATTTTAAGTACAGAATGTCCAGATCATCAAGCATGCATTAGACAAAAGTGTACTGATCCTTGCCCAGGATCTTGCGGATTGAACGCCAAATGCTCTGTGTCACGGCATACACCGAGCTGCAGCTGTGAAGCGGGATATACTGGTGATCCATTTACCGGATGTCAAGCAGTTATCGGTGAGTACTCAAAAATTTACTTACCTTATATTCGCATAAACGCAACTAGAATAGCATGATTTTCGATGAATTATTGATGTATTAGGCACAACTACAGTATAAATGCTCGTTATACAGACGATGGCTACAAAGATTTTTTAATTTTCCATAGTTTTCAATGGAAACTTGATAAATTTCTAAATTTTATCACAACAAAGCAAGAAAACGTATATTAATCTTTATATTGACATCAATAATTCACATATTTAAAATATTACACAAAGCATTGTCATACAAGCTATCTTTCCATATCAGCTTTTTGCTTGATTATTTATATAAATATATGCAATACAAAGAGAATTCATTAAGGTAAGTCATAGAATTCTCCAGCTATACCACAGCACGCAGTAGAAAACAAATGCATTAGCAAAGAAACATATAGAATTAAAACAAACGCAAAACAGCCATGCAAAGGTATGAACACGCGCTTTGTACGCTTAAACACGATCCGGTAGACTATGGGATGCTTGCAAAATGGAACGGGAAGGGTATGCTTGCTTAAAGCTTGCTTAAACATTTTGAAAAAATGAACAAACTGTTAAGAACGCACAATCGTATGATTTTCGATATTACAGAAGATGAACCAATACTAAATCCATGCAATCCCAGTCCATGCGGAGCCAATGCTCAGTGCAGGGAGCAAAACGGTGCAGGGGCATGTACTTGCATTGAGGATCATTTCGGAAACCCCTACGAAGGATGTCGTCCGGAATGTGTACTCAATTCGGACTGCCCATCGAACAGGGCTTGCGTCAGGAACAAGTGCCAAGACCCGTGTCCTGGCACCTGCGGCCAGAACGCTGACTGTCAGGTTGTGAATCACCTACCGTCGTGTACTTGCTTCCCTGGATACGAGGGAGATCCGTTCAGATATTGTAACATCGAACAAAGAGAACGTAAGAAATCCGAGCTCATTATGCCTGATGCTTGCTTTTGATCTTGCTTTATTCGACCATGCTTAGTTAGACTACGATTGTTGACTCGCCTTCACTCAGACTACTCTGACAAAACACATCACGACTCGTTGACTTCGCAATCCCCAATCCCCTTGCAGTTGCTTTTCGCTGTACCCCTGATGTATGTTCCTGAATCATGTGTTGTCTCTCCTATTTGCACTGCAGCGGTAAAAGAATACGTCAACCCTTGCCAACCGAGTCCCTGCGGGCCAAACAGCCAATGTCGGGAGATCAATGGGCAGGCAGTTTGCTCGTGTTTGCCTACCTACGTTGGTTCTCCTCCGGGATGTCGCCCAGAATGTGTGGTGAGCTCGGAATGTGCCTTAGACAAGGCTTGCGTCAACCAGAAATGCGTTGATCCATGTCCTGGAACATGTGGAACCAACGCAAGGTGCAACGTCAATAACCACAGTCCCATTTGCTCATGTCAGTCAGGATTTACTGGTGATCCGTTCACTCGATGCTATCCAATTCCACGTAAGAAGACCCCTTTATCCATCTCTATATTGCTCTTCACTGTAGCTCCATGTTTGCATATCTTCAACCCTACCATTCCGTCGGTTTATTTTTCACAATAGCTCCGGTTCAAGACACGCCAATCGTTGTGAGAAATCCATGCGTTCCTTCTCCGTGCGGTCCAAACTCACAATGTCGCGATGCGAACGGTTCTCCTTCTTGTTCATGCTTAAGTAACTACATTGGATCACCTCCGAATTGCCGGCCTGAGTGCTCAATCAACGCGGAATGTCCAAGTAATCAGGCTTGCATGAACGAGAAGTGTCGAGACCCGTGTCCCGGATCATGTGGCATCAACGCGAGGTGTAACGTTATAAATCACACGCCCATATGCTCTTGTGAAGTAGGATACACAGGAGATCCCTTCACCAGCTGTAGGCCAATGCCACCGCCACGTAAGAATTGCCTCGAGATCCCATGCCTTTCCGATCAGTTCATAATAGAACCCCTTCGTCCAACAGCGCCCGAACCAGTCAACGACGATCCTTGCAATCCATCGCCCTGTGGAGCAAACGCACAATGTCAGAATGGTATTTGCACATGCTTGCCAGAATACCAAGGCGATCCGTACCGAGGCTGCAGGCCCGAGTGCGTTTTGAACTCGGACTGCGCTCGGGATAGGGCCTGTATTCGTAGCAAATGTGTAGATCCGTGCCCGGGTACGTGTGGTCAAGATGCACTGTGCGAAGTGATCAATCATATTCCGATGTGCCGATGTCCGGATGGAATGGCTGGAAATGCATTCGTACAGTGTCGACCGCAGCAAGCCCCGGCCGTGACTAACCCATGTAGTCCATCGCCTTGCGGGCCTAACAGCCAGTGTCGCGAAATCAACGGACAAGCCGTGTGCTCCTGTGTTCCAGGGTACATTGGTAGCCCTCCGACGTGTCGTCCGGAGTGCGTTGTAAGTGCAGAATGCCCACAGAACCAAGCTTGTACCAACCAGAAATGTAGGGATCCTTGTCCTGGAACCTGTGGAGTGGGTGCCAGATGCTCGGTTGTGAATCATAATCCGATCTGCAGCTGCCCCGAAAGATACACTGGTGATCCGTTCGTGCGTTGCCAGCCGATGAGTACGTTTCTCAGCCTTATGCTTTCCCACTCGCCTTCGATCTCGATCGCTTACGATCACTCTTTCCCGTCATTCTCGATCACTTTCAGTCGAACCTCCAGTACAAATGACCCCAACCAATCCATGTCAACCATCTCCTTGCGGACCAAATGCACAGTGCCGTGCAGTAGGTGACTCCCCATCTTGTACATGTATAGAGGGCATGATAGGCGCCCCGCCGAATTGCCGTCCGGAATGTATTAGCAACTCCGATTGCTCAAACAACTTGGCATGCATACGACAAAAGTGCCAAGATCCATGTCCAGGAGCGTGTGGCGCAAATGCGGAATGTAGGGTTGTGAGCCATACTCCGATGTGCATTTGTGCTGTTGGATACACTGGCGACCCCTTCACGCAATGCGTTCCATTCCAACAAGATGCACCCAAAGACCAAACGACACCTTGTCTGCCCAACCCTTGCGGAGCCAATGCTCAGTGCAGGGAGCAAAACGGTGCTGGAGCGTGTACGTGTATTGAGGATCATTTCGGAAACCCCTACGAAGGATGTCGTCCAGAATGTGTACTCAATTCGGACTGCCCATCGAACAGGGCTTGCGTCAGGAACAAGTGCCAAGACCCGTGTCCTGGCACCTGCGGCCAGAACGCTGACTGTCAGGTTGTGAATCACCTACCGTCGTGTACTTGCTTCCCTGGATACGAGGGAGATCCGTTCAGATATTGTAACATCGAACAAAGAGAACGTAAGAAATCCGAGCTCATTATGCCTGATGCTTGCTTTTGATCTTGCTTTATTCGACCATGCTTAGTTAGACTACGATTGTTGACTCGCCTTCACTCAGACTACTCTGACAAAACACATCACGACTCGTTGACTTCGCAATCCCCAATCCCCTTGCAGTTGCTTTTCGCTGTACCCCTGATGTATGTTCCTGAATCATGTGTTGTCTCTCCTATTTGCACTGCAGCGGTAAAAGAATACGTCAACCCTTGCCAACCGAGTCCCTGCGGGCCAAACAGCCAATGTCGGGAGATCAATGGGCAGGCAGTTTGCTCGTGTTTGCCTACCTACGTTGGTTCTCCTCCGGGATGTCGCCCAGAATGTGTGGTGAGCTCGGAATGTGCCTTAGACAAGGCTTGCGTCAACCAGAAATGCGTTGATCCATGTCCTGGAACATGTGGAACCAACGCAAGGTGCAACGTCAATAACCACAGTCCCATTTGCTCATGTCAGTCAGGATTTACTGGTGATCCGTTCACTCGATGCTATCCAATTCCACGTAAGAAGACCCCTTTATCCATCTCTATATTGCTCTTCACTGTAGCTCCATGTTTGCATATCTTCAACCCTACCATTCCGTCGGTTTATTTTTCACAATAGCTCCGGTTCAAGACACGCCAATCGTTGTGAGAAATCCATGCGTTCCTTCTCCGTGCGGTCCAAACTCACAATGTCGCGATGCGAACGGTTCTCCTTCTTGTTCATGCTTAAGTAACTACATTGGATCACCTCCGAATTGCCGGCCTGAGTGCTCAATCAACGCGGAATGTCCAAGTAATCAGGCTTGCATGAACGAGAAGTGTCGAGACCCGTGTCCCGGATCATGTGGCATCAACGCGAGGTGTAACGTTATAAATCACACGCCCATATGCTCTTGTGAAGTAGGATACACAGGAGATCCCTTCACCAGCTGTAGGCCAATGCCACCGCCACGTAAGAATTGCCTCGAGATCCCATGCCTTTCCGATCAGTTCATAATAGAACCCCTTCGTCCAACAGCGCCCGAACCAGTCAACGACGATCCTTGCAATCCATCGCCCTGTGGAGCAAACGCACAATGTCAGAATGGTATTTGCACATGCTTGCCAGAATACCAAGGCGATCCGTACCGAGGCTGCAGGCCCGAGTGCGTTTTGAACTCGGACTGCGCTCGGGACAGGGCCTGTATTCGTAGCAAATGTGTAGATCCGTGCCCGGGTACGTGTGGTCAAGATGCACTGTGCGAAGTGATCAATCATATTCCGATGTGCCGATGTCCGGATGGAATGGCTGGAAATGCATTCGTACAGTGTCGACCGCAGCAAGCCCCGGCCGTGACTAACCCATGTAGTCCATCGCCTTGCGGGCCTAACAGCCAGTGTCGCGAAATCAACGGACAAGCCGTGTGCTCCTGTGTTCCAGGGTACATTGGTAGCCCTCCGACGTGTCGTCCGGAGTGCGTTGTAAGTGCAGAATGCCCACAGAACCAAGCTTGTACCAACCAGAAATGTAGGGATCCTTGTCCTGGAACCTGTGGAGTGGGTGCCAGATGCTCGGTTGTGAATCATAATCCGATCTGCAGCTGCCCCGAAAGATACACTGGTGATCCGTTCGTGCGTTGCCAGCCGATGAGTACGTTTCTCAGCCTTATGCTTTCCCACTCGCCTTCGATCTCGATCGCTTACGATCACTCTTTCCCGTCATTCTCGATCACTTTCAGTCGAACCTCCAGTACAAATGACCCCAACCAATCCATGTCAACCATCTCCTTGCGGACCAAATGCACAGTGCCGTGCAGTAGGTGACTCCCCATCTTGTACATGTATAGAGGGCATGATAGGCGCCCCGCCGAATTGCCGTCCGGAATGTATTAGCAACTCCGATTGCTCAAACAACTTGGCATGCATACGACAAAAGTGCCAAGATCCATGTCCAGGAGCGTGTGGCGCAAATGCGGAATGTAGGGTTGTGAGCCATACTCCGATGTGCATTTGTGCTGTTGGATACACTGGCGACCCCTTCACGCAATGCGTTCCATTCCAACAAGATGCACCCAAAGACCAAACGACACCTTGTCTGCCCAACCCTTGCGGAGCCAATGCTCAGTGCAGGGAGCAAAACGGTGCTGGAGCGTGTACGTGTATTGAGGATCATTTCGGAAACCCCTACGAAGGATGTCGTCCAGAATGTGTACTCAATTCGGACTGCCCATCGAACAGGGCTTGCGTCAGGAACAAGTGCCAAGACCCGTGTCCTGGCACCTGCGGCCAGAACGCTGACTGTCAGGTTGTGAATCACCTACCGTCGTGTACTTGCTTCCCTGGATACGAGGGAGATCCGTTCAGATATTGTAACATCGAACAAAGAGAACGTAAGAAATCCGAGCTCATTATGCCTGATGCTTGCTTTTGATCTTGCTTTATTCGACCATGCTTAGTTAGACTACGATTGTTGACTCGCCTTCACTCAGACTACTCTGACAAAACACATCACGACTCGTTGACTTCGCAATCCCCAATCCCCTTGCAGTTGCTTTTCGCTGTACCCCTGATGTATGTTCCTGAATCATGTGTTGTCTCTCCTATTTGCACTGCAGCGGTAAAAGAATACGTCAACCCTTGCCAACCGAGTCCCTGCGGGCCAAACAGCCAATGTCGGGAGATCAATGGGCAGGCAGTTTGCTCGTGTTTGCCTACCTACGTTGGTTCTCCTCCGGGATGTCGCCCAGAATGTGTGGTGAGCTCGGAATGTGCCTTAGACAAGGCTTGCGTCAACCAGAAATGCGTTGATCCATGTCCTGGAACATGTGGAACCAACGCAAGGTGCAACGTCAATAACCACAGTCCCATTTGCTCATGTCAGTCAGGATTTACTGGTGATCCGTTCACTCGATGCTATCCAATTCCACGTAAGAAGACCCCTTTATCCATCTCTATATTGCTCTTCACTGTAGCTCCATGTTTGCATATCTTCAACCCTACCATTCCGTCGGTTTATTTTTCACAATAGCTCCGGTTCAAGACACGCCAATCGTTGTGAGAAATCCATGCGTTCCTTCTCCGTGCGGTCCAAACTCACAATGTCGCGATGCGAACGGTTCTCCTTCTTGTTCATGCTTAAGTAACTACATTGGATCACCTCCGAATTGCCGGCCTGAGTGCTCAATCAACGCGGAATGTCCAAGTAATCAGGCTTGCATGAACGAGAAGTGTCGAGACCCGTGTCCCGGATCATGTGGCATCAACGCGAGGTGTAACGTTATAAATCACACGCCCATATGCTCTTGTGAAGTAGGATACACAGGAGATCCCTTCACCAGCTGTAGGCCAATGCCACCGCCACGTAAGAATTGCCTCGAGATCCCATGCCTTTCCGATCAGTTCATAATAGAACCCCTTCGTCCAACAGCGCCCGAACCAGTCAACGACGATCCTTGCAATCCATCGCCCTGTGGAGCAAACGCACAATGTCAGAATGGTATTTGCACATGCTTGCCAGAATACCAAGGCGATCCGTACCGAGGCTGCAGGCCCGAGTGCGTTTTGAACTCGGACTGCGCTCGGGACAGGGCCTGTATTCGTAGCAAATGTGTAGATCCGTGCCCGGGTACGTGTGGTCAAGATGCACTGTGCGAAGTGATCAATCATATTCCGATGTGCCGATGTCCGGATGGAATGGCTGGAAATGCATTCGTACAGTGTCGACCGCAGCAAGCCCCGGCCGTGACTAACCCATGTAGTCCATCGCCTTGCGGGCCTAACAGCCAGTGTCGCGAAATCAACGGACAAGCCGTGTGCTCCTGTGTTCCAGGGTACATTGGTAGCCCTCCGACGTGTCGTCCGGAGTGCGTTGTAAGTGCAGAATGCCCACAGAACCAAGCTTGTACCAACCAGAAATGTAGGGATCCTTGTCCTGGAACCTGTGGAGTGGGTGCCAGATGCTCGGTTGTGAATCATAATCCGATCTGCAGCTGCCCCGAAAGATACACTGGTGATCCGTTCGTGCGTTGCCAGCCGATGAGTACGTTTCTCAGCCTTATGCTTTCCCACTCGCCTTCGATCTCGATCGCTTACGATCACTCTTTCCCGTCATTCTCGATCACTTTCAGTCGAACCTCCAGTACAAATGACCCCAACCAATCCATGTCAACCATCTCCTTGCGGACCAAATGCACAGTGCCGTGCAGTAGGTGACTCCCCATCTTGTACATGTATAGAGGGCATGATAGGCGCCCCGCCGAATTGCCGTCCGGAATGTATTAGCAACTCCGATTGCTCAAACAACTTGGCATGCATACGACAAAAGTGCCAAGATCCATGTCCAGGAGCGTGTGGCGCAAATGCGGAATGTAGGGTTGTGAGCCATACTCCGATGTGCATTTGTGCTGTTGGATACACTGGCGACCCCTTCACGCAATGCGTTCCATTCCAACAAGATGCACCCAAAGACCAAACGACACCTTGTCTGCCCAACCCTTGCGGAGCCAATGCTCAGTGCAGGGAGCAAAACGGTGCTGGAGCGTGTACGTGTATTGAGGATCATTTCGGAAACCCCTACGAAGGATGTCGTCCAGAATGTGTACTCAATTCGGACTGCCCATCGAACAGGGCTTGCGTCAGGAACAAGTGCCAAGACCCGTGTCCTGGCACCTGCGGCCAGAACGCTGACTGTCAGGTTGTGAATCACCTACCGTCGTGTACTTGCTTCCCTGGATACGAGGGAGATCCGTTCAGATATTGTAACATCGAACAAAGAGAACGTAAGAAATCCGAGCTCATTATGCCTGATGCTTGCTTTTGATCTTGCTTTATTCGACCATGCTTAGTTAGACTACGATTGTTGACTCGCCTTCACTCAGACTACTCTGACAAAACACATCACGACTCGTTGACTTCGCAATCCCCAATCCCCTTGCAGTTGCTTTTCGCTGTACCCCTGATGTATGTTCCTGAATCATGTGTTGTCTCTCCTATTTGCACTGCAGCGGTAAAAGAATACGTCAACCCTTGCCAACCGAGTCCCTGCGGGCCAAACAGCCAATGTCGGGAGATCAATGGGCAGGCAGTTTGCTCGTGTTTGCCTACCTACGTTGGTTCTCCTCCGGGATGTCGCCCAGAATGTGTGGTGAGCTCGGAATGTGCCTTAGACAAGGCTTGCGTCAACCAGAAATGCGTTGATCCATGTCCTGGAACATGTGGAACCAACGCAAGGTGCAACGTCAATAACCACAGTCCCATTTGCTCATGTCAGTCAGGATTTACTGGTGATCCGTTCACTCGATGCTATCCAATTCCACGTAAGAAGACCCCTTTATCCATCTCTATATTGCTCTTCACTGTAGCTCCATGTTTGCATATCTTCAACCCTACCATTCCGTCGGTTTATTTTTCACAATAGCTCCGGTTCAAGACACGCCAATCGTTGTGAGAAATCCATGCGTTCCTTCTCCGTGCGGTCCAAACTCACAATGTCGCGATGCGAACGGTTCTCCTTCTTGTTCATGCTTAAGTAACTACATTGGATCACCTCCGAATTGCCGGCCTGAGTGCTCAATCAACGCGGAATGTCCAAGTAATCAGGCTTGCATGAACGAGAAGTGTCGAGACCCGTGTCCCGGATCATGTGGCATCAACGCGAGGTGTAACGTTATAAATCACACGCCCATATGCTCTTGTGAAGTAGGATACACAGGAGATCCCTTCACCAGCTGTAGGCCAATGCCACCGCCACGTAAGAATTGCCTCGAGATCCCATGCCTTTCCGATCAGTTCATAATAGAACCCCTTCGTCCAACAGCGCCCGAACCAGTCAACGACGATCCTTGCAATCCATCGCCCTGTGGAGCAAACGCACAATGTCAGAATGGTATTTGCACATGCTTGCCAGAATACCAAGGCGATCCGTACCGAGGCTGCAGGCCCGAGTGCGTTTTGAACTCGGACTGCGCTCGGGATAGGGCCTGTATTCGTAGCAAATGTGTAGATCCGTGCCCGGGTACGTGTGGTCAAGATGCACTGTGCGAAGTGATCAATCATATTCCGATGTGCCGATGTCCGGATGGAATGGCTGGAAATGCATTCGTACAGTGTCGACCGCAGCAAGCCCCGGCCGTGACTAACCCATGTAGTCCATCGCCTTGCGGGCCTAACAGCCAGTGTCGCGAAATCAACGGACAAGCCGTGTGCTCCTGTGTTCCAGGGTACATTGGTAGCCCTCCGACGTGTCGTCCGGAGTGCGTTGTAAGTGCAGAATGCTCACAGAACCAAGCTTGTACCAACCAGAAATGTAGGGATCCTTGTCCTGGAACCTGTGGAGTGGGTGCCAGATGCTCGGTTGTGAATCATAATCCGATCTGCAGCTGCCCCGAAAGATACACTGGTGATCCGTTCGTGCGTTGCCAGCCGATGAGTACGTTTCTCAGCCTTATGCTTTCCCACTCGCCTTCGATCTCGATCGCTTACGATCACTCTTTCCCGTCATTCTCGATCACTTTCAGTCGAACCTCCAGTACAAATGACCCCAACCAATCCATGTCAACCATCTCCTTGCGGACCAAATGCACAGTGCCGTGCAGTAGGTGACTCCCCATCTTGTACATGTATAGAGGGCATGATAGGCGCCCCGCCGAATTGCCGTCCGGAATGTATTAGCAACTCCGATTGCTCAAACAACTTGGCATGCATACGACAAAAGTGCCAAGATCCATGTCCAGGAGCGTGTGGCGCAAATGCGGAATGTAGGGTTGTGAGCCATACTCCGATGTGCATTTGTGCTGTTGGATACACTGGCGACCCCTTCACGCAATGCGTTCCATTCCAACAAGATGCACCCAAAGACCAAACGACACCTTGTCTGCCCAACCCTTGCGGAGCCAATGCTCAGTGCAGGGAGCAAAACGGTGCTGGAGCGTGTACGTGTATTGAGGATCATTTCGGAAACCCCTACGAAGGATGTCGTCCAGAATGTGTACTCAATTCGGACTGCCCATCGAACAGGGCTTGCGTCAGGAACAAGTGCCAAGACCCGTGTCCTGGCACCTGCGGCCAGAACGCTGACTGTCAGGTTGTGAATCACCTACCGTCGTGTACTTGCTTCCCTGGATACGAGGGAGATCCGTTCAGATATTGTAACATCGAACAAAGAGAACGTAAGAAATCCGAGCTCATTATGCCTGATGCTTGCTTTTGATCTTGCTTTATTCGACCATGCTTAGTTAGACTACGATTGTTGACTCGCCTTCACTCAGACTACTCTGACAAAACACATCACGACTCGTTGACTTCGCAATCCCCAATCCCCTTGCAGTTGCTTTTCGCTGTACCCCTGATGTATGTTCCTGAATCATGTGTTGTCTCTCCTATTTGCACTGCAGCGGTAAAAGAATACGTCAACCCTTGCCAACCGAGTCCCTGCGGGCCAAACAGCCAATGTCGGGA
This sequence comes from Anopheles nili, assembly GCF_943737925.1. Taxonomy (NCBI): domain Eukaryota; kingdom Metazoa; phylum Arthropoda; class Insecta; order Diptera; family Culicidae; genus Anopheles; species Anopheles nili. The sequence goes on from NC_071292.1 coordinate 34,413,198, forward strand.
GATCAATGGGCAGGCAGTTTGCTCGTGTTTGCCTACCTACGTTGGTTCTCCTCCGGGATGTCGCCCAGAATGTGTGGTGAGCTCGGAATGTGCCTTAGACAAGGCTTGCGTCAACCAGAAATGCGTTGATCCATGTCCTGGAACATGTGGAACCAACGCAAGGTGCAACGTCAATAACCACAGTCCCATTTGCTCATGTCAGTCAGGATTTACTGGTGATCCGTTCACTCGATGCTATCCAATTCCACGTAAGAAGACCCCTTTATCCATCTCTATATTGCTCTTCACTGTAGCTCCATGTTTGCATATCTTCAACCCTACCATTCCGTCGGTTTATTTTTCACAATAGCTCCGGTTCAAGACACGCCAATCGTTGTGAGAAATCCATGCGTTCCTTCTCCGTGCGGTCCAAACTCACAATGTCGCGATGCGAACGGTTCTCCTTCTTGTTCATGCTTAAGTAACTACATTGGATCACCTCCGAATTGCCGGCCTGAGTGCTCAATCAACGCGGAATGTCCAAGTAATCAGGCTTGCATGAACGAGAAGTGTCGAGACCCGTGTCCCGGATCATGTGGCATCAACGCGAGGTGTATCGTTATAAATCACACTCCTATTTGTACGTGTGAGGTGGGATACACAGGAGATCCCTTCACCAGCTGTAGGCCAATGCCACCGCCACGTAAGAATTGCCTCGAGATCCCATGCCTTTCCGATCAGTTCATAATAGAACCCCTTCGTCCAACAGCGCCCGAACCAGTCAACGACGATCCTTGCAATCCATCGCCCTGTGGAGCAAACGCACAATGTCAGAATGGTATTTGCACATGCTTGCCAGAATACCAAGGCGATCCGTACCGAGGCTGCAGGCCCGAGTGCGTTTTGAACTCGGACTGCGCTCGGGACAGGGCCTGTATTCGTAGCAAATGTGTAGATCCGTGCCCGGGTACGTGTGGTCAAGATGCACTGTGCGAAGTGATCAATCATATTCCGATGTGCCGATGTCCGGATGGAATGGCTGGAAATGCATTCGTACAGTGTCGACCGCAGCAAGCCCCGGCCGTGACTAACCCATGTAGTCCATCGCCTTGCGGGCCTAACAGCCAGTGTCGCGAAATCAACGGACAAGCCGTGTGCTCCTGTGTTCCAGGGTACATTGGTAGCCCTCCGACGTGTCGTCCGGAGTGCGTTGTAAGTGCAGAATGCCCACAGAACCAAGCTTGTACCAACCAGAAATGTAGGGATCCTTGTCCTGGAACCTGTGGAGTGGGTGCCAGATGCTCGGTTGTGAATCATAATCCGATCTGCAGCTGCCCCGAAAGATACACTGGTGATCCGTTCGTGCGTTGCCAGCCGATGAGTACGTTTCTCAGCCTTATGCTTTCCCACTCGCCTTCGATCTCGATCGCTTACGATCACTCTTTCCCGTCATTCTCGATCACTTTCAGTCGAACCTCCAGTACAAATGACCCCAACCAATCCATGTCAACCATCTCCTTGCGGACCAAATGCACAGTGCCGTGCAGTAGGTGACTCCCCATCTTGTACATGTATAGAGGGCATGATAGGCGCCCCGCCGAATTGCCGTCCGGAATGTATTAGCAACTCCGATTGCTCAAACAACTTGGCATGCATACGACAAAAGTGCCAAGATCCATGTCCAGGAGCGTGTGGCGCAAATGCGGAATGTAGGGTTGTGAGCCATACTCCGATGTGCATTTGTGCTGTTGGATACACTGGCGACCCCTTCACGCAATGCGTTCCATTCCAACAAGATGCACCCAAAGACCAAACGACACCTTGTCTGCCCAACCCTTGCGGAGCCAATGCTCAGTGCAGGGAGCAAAACGGTGCTGGAGCGTGTACGTGTATTGAGGATCATTTCGGAAACCCCTACGAAGGATGTCGTCCAGAATGTGTACTCAATTCGGACTGCCCATCGAACAGGGCTTGCGTCAGGAACAAGTGCCAAGACCCGTGTCCTGGCACCTGCGGCCAGAACGCTGACTGTCAGGTTGTGAATCACCTACCGTCGTGTACTTGCTTCCCTGGATACGAGGGAGATCCGTTCAGATATTGTAACATCGAACAAAGAGAACGTAAGAAATCCGAGCTCATTATGCCTGATGCTTGCTTTTGATCTTGCTTTATTCGACCATGCTTAGTTAGACTACGATTGTTGACTCGCCTTCACTCAGACTACTCTGACAAAACACATCACGACTCGTTGACTTCGCAATCCCCAATCCCCTTGCAGTTGCTTTTCGCTGTACCCCTGATGTATGTTCCTGAATCATGTGTTGTCTCTCCTATTTGCACTGCAGCGGTAAAAGAATACGTCAACCCTTGCCAACCGAGTCCCTGCGGGCCAAACAGCCAATGTCGGGAGATCAATGGGCAGGCAGTTTGCTCGTGTTTGCCTACCTACGTTGGTTCTCCTCCGGGATGTCGCCCAGAATGTGTGGTGAGCTCGGAATGTGCCTTAGACAAGGCTTGCGTCAACCAGAAATGCGTTGATCCATGTCCTGGAACATGTGGAACCAACGCAAGGTGCAACGTCAATAACCACAGTCCCATTTGCTCATGTCAGTCAGGATTTACTGGTGATCCGTTCACTCGATGCTATCCAATTCCACGTAAGAAGACCCCTTTATCCATCTCTATATTGCTCTTCACTGTAGCTCCATGTTTGCATATCTTCAACCCTACCATTCCGTCGGTTTATTTTTCACAATAGCTCCGGTTCAAGACACGCCAATCGTTGTGAGAAATCCATGCGTTCCTTCTCCGTGCGGTCCAAACTCACAATGTCGCGATGCGAACGGTTCTCCTTCTTGTTCATGCTTAAGTAACTACATTGGATCACCTCCGAATTGCCGGCCTGAGTGCTCAATCAACGCGGAATGTCCAAGTAATCAGGCTTGCATGAACGAGAAGTGTCGAGACCCGTGTCCCGGATCATGTGGCATCAACGCGAGGTGTAACGTTATAAATCACACGCCCATATGCTCTTGTGAAGTAGGATACACAGGAGATCCCTTCACCAGCTGTAGGCCAATGCCACCGCCACGTAAGAATTGCCTCGAGATCCCATGCCTTTCCGATCAGTTCATAATAGAACCCCTTCGTCCAACAGCGCCCGAACCAGTCAACGACGATCCTTGCAATCCATCGCCCTGTGGAGCAAACGCACAATGTCAGAATGGTATTTGCACATGCTTGCCAGAATACCAAGGCGATCCGTACCGAGGCTGCAGGCCCGAGTGCGTTTTGAACTCGGACTGCGCTCGGGATAGGGCCTGTATTCGTAGCAAATGTGTAGATCCGTGCCCGGGTACGTGTGGTCAAGATGCACTGTGCGAAGTGATCAATCATATTCCGATGTGCCGATGTCCGGATGGAATGGCTGGAAATGCATTCGTACAGTGTCGACCGCAGCAAGCCCCGGCCGTGACTAACCCATGTAGTCCATCGCCTTGCGGGCCTAACAGCCAGTGTCGCGAAATCAACGGACAAGCCGTGTGCTCCTGTGTTCCAGGGTACATTGGTAGCCCTCCGACGTGTCGTCCGGAGTGCGTTGTAAGTGCAGAATGCCCACAGAACCAAGCTTGTACCAACCAGAAATGTAGGGATCCTTGTCCTGGAACCTGTGGAGTGGGTGCCAGATGCTCGGTTGTGAATCATAATCCGATCTGCAGCTGCCCCGAAAGATACACTGGTGATCCGTTCGTGCGTTGCCAGCCGATGAGTACGTTTCTCAGCCTTATGCTTTCCCACTCGCCTTCGATCTCGATCGCTTACGATCACTCTTTCCCGTCATTCTCGATCACTTTCAGTCGAACCTCCAGTACAAATGACCCCAACCAATCCATGTCAACCATCTCCTTGCGGACCAAATGCACAGTGCCGTGCAGTAGGTGACTCCCCATCTTGTACATGTATAGAGGGCATGATAGGCGCCCCGCCGAATTGCCGTCCGGAATGTATTAGCAACTCCGATTGCTCAAACAACTTGGCATGCATACGACAAAAGTGCCAAGATCCATGTCCAGGAGCGTGTGGCGCAAATGCGGAATGTAGGGTTGTGAGCCATACTCCGATGTGCATTTGTGCTGTTGGATACACTGGCGACCCCTTCACGCAATGCGTTCCATTCCAACAAGATGCACCCAAAGACCAAACGACACCTTGTCTGCCCAACCCTTGCGGAGCCAATGCTCAGTGCAGGGAGCAAAACGGTGCTGGAGCGTGTACGTGTATTGAGGATCATTTCGGAAACCCCTACGAAGGATGTCGTCCAGAATGTGTACTCAATTCGGACTGCCCATCGAACAGGGCTTGCGTCAGGAACAAGTGCCAAGACCCGTGTCCTGGCACCTGCGGCCAGAACGCTGACTGTCAGGTTGTGAATCACCTACCGTCGTGTACTTGCTTCCCTGGATACGAGGGAGATCCGTTCAGATATTGTAACATCGAACAAAGAGAACGTAAGAAATCCGAGCTCATTATGTCTGATGCTTGCTTTTGATCTTGCTTTATTCGACCATGCTTAGTTAGACTACGATTGTTGACTCGCCTTCACTCAGACTACTCTGACAAAACACATCACGACTCGTTGACTTCGCAATCCCCAATCCCCTTGCAGTTGCTTTTCGCTGTACCCCTGATGTATGTTCCTGAATCATGTGTTGTCTCTCCTATTTGCACTGCAGCGGTAAAAGAATACGTCAACCCTTGCCAACCGAGTCCCTGCGGGCCAAACAGCCAATGTCGGGAGATCAATGGGCAGGCAGTTTGCTCGTGTTTGCCTACCTACGTTGGTTCTCCTCCGGGATGTCGCCCAGAATGTGTGGTGAGCTCGGAATGTGCCTTAGACAAGGCTTGCGTCAACCAGAAATGCGTTGATCCATGTCCTGGAACATGTGGAACCAACGCAAGGTGCAACGTCAATAACCACAGTCCCATTTGCTCATGTCAGTCAGGATTTACTGGTGATCCGTTCACTCGATGCTATCCAATTCCACGTAAGAAGACCCCTTTATCCATCTCTATATTGCTCTTCACTGTAGCTCCATGTTTGCATATCTTCAACCCTACCATTCCGTCGGTTTATTTTTCACAATAGCTCCGGTTCAAGACACGCCAATCGTTGTGAGAAATCCATGCGTTCCTTCTCCGTGCGGTCCAAACTCACAATGTCGCGATGCGAACGGTTCTCCTTCTTGTTCATGCTTAAGTAACTACATTGGATCACCTCCGAATTGCCGGCCTGAGTGCTCAATCAACGCGGAATGTCCAAGTAATCAGGCTTGCATGAACGAGAAGTGTCGAGACCCGTGTCCCGGATCATGTGGCATCAACGCGAGGTGTATCGTTATAAATCACACTCCTATTTGTACGTGTGAGGTGGGATACACAGGAGATCCCTTCACCAGCTGTAGGCCAATGCCACCGCCACGTAAGAATTGCCTCGAGATCCCATGCCTTTCCGATCAGTTCATAATAGAACCCCTTCGTCCAACAGCGCCCGAACCAGTCAACGACGATCCTTGCAATCCATCGCCCTGTGGAGCAAACGCACAATGTCAGAATGGTATTTGCACATGCTTGCCAGAATACCAAGGCGATCCGTACCGAGGCTGCAGGCCCGAGTGCGTTTTGAACTCGGACTGCGCTCGGGACAGGGCCTGTATTCGTAGCAAATGTGTAGATCCGTGCCCGGGTACGTGTGGTCAAGATGCACTGTGCGAAGTGATCAATCATATTCCGATGTGCCGATGTCCGGATGGAATGGCTGGAAATGCATTCGTACAGTGTCGACCGCAGCAAGCCCCGGCCGTGACTAACCCATGTAGTCCATCGCCTTGCGGGCCTAACAGCCAGTGTCGCGAAATCAACGGACAAGCCGTGTGCTCCTGTGTTCCAGGGTACATTGGTAGCCCTCCGACGTGTCGTCCGGAGTGCGTTGTAAGTGCAGAATGCCCACAGAACCAAGCTTGTACCAACCAGAAATGTAGGGATCCTTGTCCTGGAACCTGTGGAGTGGGTGCCAGATGCTCGGTTGTGAATCATAATCCGATCTGCAGCTGCCCCGAAAGATACACTGGTGATCCGTTCGTGCGTTGCCAGCCGATGAGTACGTTTCTCAGCCTTATGCTTTCCCACTCGCCTTCGATCTCGATCGCTTACGATCACTCTTTCCCGTCATTCTCGATCACTTTCAGTCGAACCTCCAGTACAAATGACCCCAACCAATCCATGTCAACCATCTCCTTGCGGACCAAATGCACAGTGCCGTGCAGTAGGTGACTCCCCATCTTGTACATGTATAGAGGGCATGATAGGCGCCCCGCCGAATTGCCGTCCGGAATGTATTAGCAACTCCGATTGCTCAAACAACTTGGCATGCATACGACAAAAGTGCCAAGATCCATGTCCAGGAGCGTGTGGCGCAAATGCGGAATGTAGGGTTGTGAGCCATACTCCGATGTGCATTTGTGCTGTTGGATACACTGGCGACCCCTTCACGCAATGCGTTCCATTCCAACAAGATGCACCCAAAGACCAAACGACACCTTGTCTGCCCAACCCTTGCGGAGCCAATGCTCAGTGCAGGGAGCAAAACGGTGCTGGAGCGTGTACGTGTATTGAGGATCATTTCGGAAACCCCTACGAAGGATGTCGTCCAGAATGTGTACTCAATTCGGACTGCCCATCGAACAGGGCTTGCGTCAGGAACAAGTGCCAAGACCCGTGTCCTGGCACCTGCGGCCAGAACGCTGACTGTCAGGTTGTGAATCACCTACCGTCGTGTACTTGCTTCCCTGGATACGAGGGAGATCCGTTCAGATATTGTAACATCGAACAAAGAGAACGTAAGAAATCCGAGCTCATTATGCCTGATGCTTGCTTTTGATCTTGCTTTATTCGACCATGCTTAGTTAGACTACGATTGTTGACTCGCCTTCACTCAGACTACTCTGACAAAACACATCACGACTCGTTGACTTCGCAATCCCCAATCCCCTTGCAGTTGCTTTTCGCTGTACCCCTGATGTATGTTCCTGAATCATGTGTTGTCTCTCCTATTTGCACTGCAGCGGTAAAAGAATACGTCAACCCTTGCCAACCGAGTCCCTGCGGGCCAAACAGCCAATGTCGGGAGATCAATGGGCAGGCAGTTTGCTCGTGTTTGCCTACCTACGTTGGTTCTCCTCCGGGATGTCGCCCAGAATGTGTGGTGAGCTCGGAATGTGCCTTAGACAAGGCTTGCGTCAACCAGAAATGCGTTGATCCATGTCCTGGAACATGTGGAACCAACGCAAGGTGCAACGTCAATAACCACAGTCCCATTTGCTCATGTCAGTCAGGATTTACTGGTGATCCGTTCACTCGATGCTATCCAATTCCACGTAAGAAGACCCCTTTATCCATCTCTATATTGCTCTTCACTGTAGCTCCATGTTTGCATATCTTCAACCCTACCATTCCGTCGGTTTATTTTTCACAATAGCTCCGGTTCAAGACACGCCAATCGTTGTGAGAAATCCATGCGTTCCTTCTCCGTGCGGTCCAAACTCACAATGTCGCGATGCGAACGGTTCTCCTTCTTGTTCATGCTTAAGTAACTACATTGGATCACCTCCGAATTGCCGGCCTGAGTGCTCAATCAACGCGGAATGTCCAAGTAATCAGGCTTGCATGAACGAGAAGTGTCGAGACCCGTGTCCCGGATCATGTGGCATCAACGCGAGGTGTATCGTTATAAATCACACTCCTATTTGTACGTGTGAGGTGGGATACACAGGAGATCCCTTCACCAGCTGTAGGCCAATGCCACCGCCACGTAAGAATTGCCTCGAGATCCCATGCCTTTCCGATCAGTTCATAATAGAACCCCTTCGTCCAACAGCGCCCGAACCAGTCAACGACGATCCTTGCAATCCATCGCCCTGTGGAGCAAACGCACAATGTCAGAATGGTATTTGCACATGCTTGCCAGAATACCAAGGCGATCCGTACCGAGGCTGCAGGCCCGAGTGCGTTTTGAACTCGGACTGCGCTCGGGACAGGGCCTGTATTCGTAGCAAATGTGTAGATCCGTGCCCGGGTACGTGTGGTCAAGATGCACTGTGCGAAGTGATCAATCATATTCCGATGTGCCGATGTCCGGATGGAATGGCTGGAAATGCATTCGTACAGTGTCGACCGCAGCAAGCCCCGGCCGTGACTAACCCATGTAGTCCATCGCCTTGCGGGCCTAACAGCCAGTGTCGCGAAATCAACGGACAAGCCGTGTGCTCCTGTGTTCCAGGGTACATTGGTAGCCCTCCGACGTGTCGTCCGGAGTGCGTTGTAAGTGCAGAATGCCCACAGAACCAAGCTTGTACCAACCAGAAATGTAGGGATCCTTGTCCTGGAACCTGTGGAGTGGGTGCCAGATGCTCGGTTGTGAATCATAATCCGATCTGCAGCTGCCCCGAAAGATACACTGGTGATCCGTTCGTGCGTTGCCAGCCGATGAGTACGTTTCTCAGCCTTATGCTTTCCCACTCGCCTTCGATCTCGATCGCTTACGATCACTCTTTCCCGTCATTCTCGATCACTTTCAGTCGAACCTCCAGTACAAATGACCCCAACCAATCCATGTCAACCATCTCCTTGCGGACCAAATGCACAGTGCCGTGCAGTAGGTGACTCCCCATCTTGTACATGTATAGAGGGCATGATAGGCGCCCCGCCGAATTGCCGTCCGGAATGTATTAGCAACTCCGATTGCTCAAACAACTTGGCATGCATACGACAAAAGTGCCAAGATCCATGTCCAGGAGCGTGTGGCGCAAATGCGGAATGTAGGGTTGTGAGCCATACTCCGATGTGCATTTGTGCTGTTGGATACACTGGCGACCCCTTCACGCAATGCGTTCCATTCCAACAAGATGCACCCAAAGACCAAACGACACCTTGTCTGCCCAACCCTTGCGGAGCCAATGCTCAGTGCAGGGAGCAAAACGGTGCTGGAGCGTGTACGTGTATTGAGGATCATTTCGGAAACCCCTACGAAGGATGTCGTCCAGAATGTGTACTCAATTCGGACTGCCCATCGAACAGGGCTTGCGTCAGGAACAAGTGCCAAGACCCGTGTCCTGGCACCTGCGGCCAGAACGCTGACTGTCAGGTTGTGAATCACCTACCGTCGTGTACTTGCTTCCCTGGATACGAGGGAGATCCGTTCAGATATTGTAACATCGAACAAAGAGAACGTAAGAAATCCGAGCTCATTATGTCTGATGCTTGCTTTTGATCTTGCTTTATTCGACCATGCTTAGTTAGACTACGATTGTTGACTCGCCTTCACTCAGACTACTCTGACAAAACACATCACGACTCGTTGACTTCGCAATCCCCAATCCCCTTGCAGTTGCTTTTCGCTGTACCCCTGATGTATGTTCCTGAATCATGTGTTGTCTCTCCTATTTGCACTGCAGCGGTAAAAGAATACGTCAACCCTTGCCAACCGAGTCCCTGCGGGCCAAACAGCCAATGTCGGGAGATCAATGGGCAGGCAGTTTGCTCGTGTTTGCCTACCTACGTTGGTTCTCCTCCGGGATGTCGCCCAGAATGTGTGGTGAGCTCGGAATGTGCCTTAGACAAGGCTTGCGTCAACCAGAAATGCGTTGATCCATGTCCTGGAACATGTGGAACCAACGCAAGGTGCAACGTCAATAACCACAGTCCCATTTGCTCATGTCAGTCAGGATTTACTGGTGATCCGTTCACTCGATGCTATCCAATTCCACGTAAGAAGACCCCTTTATCCATCTCTATATTGCTCTTCACTGTAGCTCCATGTTTGCATATCTTCAACCCTACCATTCCGTCGGTTTATTTTTCACAATAGCTCCGGTTCAAGACACGCCAATCGTTGTGAGAAATCCATGCGTTCCTTCTCCGTGCGGTCCAAACTCGCAATGTCGCGATGTGAACGGTTCTCCTTCTTGTTCATGCTTAAGTAACTACATTGGATCACCTCCGAATTGCCGGCCTGAGTGCTCAATCAACGCGGAATGTCCAAGTAATCAGGCTTGCATGAACGAGAAATGTCGAGACCCGTGTCCCGGATCATGTGGCATCAACGCGAGGTGTAACGTTATAAATCACACTCCTATTTGTACGTGTGAGGTGGGATACACAGGAGATCCCTTCACCAGCTGTAGGCCAATGCCACCGCCACGTAAGAATTGCCTCGAGATCCCATGCCTTTCCGATCAGTTCATAATAGAACCCCTTCGTCCAACAGCGCCCGAACCAGTCAACGACGATCCTTGCAATCCATCGCCCTGTGGAGCAAACGCACAATGTCAGAATGGTATTTGCACATGCTTGCCAGAATACCAAGGCGATCCGTACCGAGGCTGCAGGCCCGAGTGCGTTTTGAACTCGGACTGCGCTCGGGACAGGGCCTGTATTCGTAGCAAATGTGTAGATCCGTGCCCGGGTACGTGTGGTCAAGATGCACTGTGCGAAGTGATCAATCATATTCCGATGTGCCGATGTCCGGATGGAATGGCTGGAAATGCATTCGTACAGTGTCGACCGCAGCAAGCCCCGGCCGTGACTAACCCATGTAGTCCATCGCCTTGCGGGCCTAACAGCCAGTGTCGCGAAATCAACGGACAAGCCGTGTGCTCCTGTGTTCCAGGGTACATTGGTAGCCCTCCGACGTGTCGTCCGGAGTGCGTTGTAAGTGCAGAATGCCCACAGAACCAAGCTTGTACCAACCAGAAATGTAGGGATCCTTGTCCTGGAACCTGTGGAGTGGGTGCCAGATGCTCGGTTGTGAATCATAATCCGATCTGCAGCTGCCCCGAAAGATACACTGGTGATCCGTTCGTGCGTTGCCAGCCGATGAGTACGTTTCTCAGCCTTATGCTTTCCCACTCGCCTTCGATCTCGATCGCTTACGATCACTCTTTCCCGTCATTCTCGATCACTTTCAGTCGAACCTCCAGTACAAATGACCCCAACCAATCCATGTCAACCATCTCCTTGCGGACCAAATGCACAGTGCCGTGCAGTAGGTGACTCCCCATCTTGTACATGTATAGAGGGCATGATAGGCGCCCCGCCGAATTGCCGTCCGGAATGTATTAGCAACTCCGATTGCTCAAACAACTTGGCATGCATACGACAAAAGTGCCAAGATCCATGTCCAGGAGCGTGTGGCGCAAATGCGGAATGTAGGGTTGTGAGCCATACTCCGATGTGCATTTGTGCTGTTGGATACACTGGCGACCCCTTCACGCAATGCGTTCCATTCCAACAAGATGCACCCAAAGACCAAACGACACCTTGTCTGCCCAACCCTTGCGGAGCCAATGCTCAGTGCAGGGAGCAAAACGGTGCTGGAGCGTGTACGTGTATTGAGGATCATTTCGGAAACCCCTACGAAGGATGTCGTCCAGAATGTGTACTCAATTCGGACTGCCCATCGAACAGGGCTTGCGTCAGGAACAAGTGCCAAGACCCGTGTCCTGGCACCTGCGGGCAGAACGCTGACTGTCAGGTTGTGAATCACCTACCGTCGTGTACTTGCTTCCCTGGATACGAGGGAGATCCGTTCAGATATTGTAACATCGAACAAAGAGAACGTAAGAAATCCGAGCTCATTATGTCTGATGCTTGCTTTTGATCTTGCTTTATTCGACCATGCTTAGTTAGACTACGATTGTTGACTCGCCTTCACTCAGACTACTCTGACAAAACACATCACGACTCGTTGACTTCGCAATCCCCAATCCCCTTGCAGTTGCTTTTCGCTGTACCCCTGATGTATGTTCCTGAATCATGTGTTGTCTCTCCTATTTGCACTGCAGCGGTAAAAGAATACGTCAACCCTTGCCAACCGAGTCCCTGCGGGCCAAACAGCCAATGTCGGGAGATCAATGGGCAGGCAGTTTGCTCGTGTTTGCCTACCTACGTTGGTTCTCCTCCGGGATGTCGCCCAGAATGTGTGGTGAGCTCGGAATGTGCCTTAGACAAGGCTTGCGTCAACCAGAAATGCGTTGATCCATGTCCTGGAACATGTGGAACCAACGCAAGGTGCAACGTCAATAACCACAGTCCCATTTGCTCATGTCAGTCAGGATTTACTGGTGATCCGTTCACTCGATGCTATCCAATTCCACGTAAGAAGACCCCTTTATCCATCTCTATATTGCTCTTCACTGTAGCTCCATGTTTGCATATCTTCAACCCTACCATTCCGTCGGTTTATTTTTCACAATAGCTCCGGTTCAAGACACGCCAATCGTTGTGAGAAATCCATGCGTTCCTTCTCCGTGCGGTCCAAACTCACAATGTCGCGATGCGAACGGTTCTCCTTCTTGTTCATGCTTAAGTAACTACATTGGATCACCTCCGAATTGCCGGCCTGAGTGCTCAATCAACGCGGAATGTCCAAGTAATCAGGCTTGCATGAACGAGAAGTGTCGAGACCCGTGTCCCGGATCATGTGGCATCAACGCGAGGTGTATCGTTATAAATCACACTCCTATTTGTACGTGTGAGGTGGGATACACAGGAGATCCCTTCACCAGCTGTAGGCCAATGCCACCGCCACGTAAGAATTGCCTCGAGATCCCATGCCTTTCCGATCAGTTCATAATAGAACCCCTTCGTCCAACAGCGCCCGAACCAGTCAACGACGATCCTTGCAATCCATCGCCCTGTGGAGCAAACGCACAATGTCAGAATGGTATTTGCACATGCTTGCCAGAATACCAAGGCGATCCGTACCGAGGCTGCAGGCCCGAGTGCGTTTTGAACTCGGACTGCGCTCGGGACAGGGCCTGTATTCGTAGCAAATGTGTAGATCCGTGCCCGGGTACGTGTGGTCAAGATGCACTGTGCGAAGTGATCAATCATATTCCGATGTGCCGATGTCCGGATGGAATGGCTGGAAATGCATTCGTACAGTGTCGACCGCAGCAAGCCCCGGCCGTGACTAACCCATGTAGTCCATCGCCTTGCGGGCCTAACAGCCAGTGTCGCGAAATCAACGGACAAGCCGTGTGCTCTTGTTTGTCTGGCTATTTCGGTTCTCCACCTATGTGTCGTCCGGAATGCACAGGAAACTCGGAATGTGCGTTGACCCAAGCCTGCATCAATTTCAAATGTGCAGATCCGTGTCCTGGTAGCTGCGGATTCTCGGCCCGTTGCACCGTGGTTAATCATAACCCGATATGTAGTTGCCCTACGAAAATGACTGGCGATCCATTCACCAGATGCTACGAAATCGGTAAATTGCCTCAAATGTCTGCTGAAGGTGGTAACATTCTCACTTCACTGAATACTTTTATGTTGTAGCTGAAAAGTCTCCACCTTTGAATATTCCCGCTGATCCTTGTCAACCGTCGCCCTGCGGCTTAAATGCACAATGTGCTAACGCGAATGGTGTACCATCATGCAGCTGTCTACCGGAAATGTTAGGATCTCCTCCGAATTGCCGGCCAGAGTGCACGAGCAATTCTGACTGCTCGCGTGTTCAAACTTGCTTAAGACAAAAGTGCGTCGATCCCTGCATAAACGCATGTGGTATTGACGCCAAATGCCACGTGTCACTACATGTCGCAAACTGTTTCTGCCCGGATGGCTATGAAGGAGATCCTTTCCGAGCTTGCACCGTACTAAGTGAGTGTTAAACCTTTGCTGGTTTTTGCGTTTTGCGTTCGAATCAATTACTACAAGTAGCATTTGCCATGTAGCATTACATGAATGAATGAAATAGTGCATTACCATATTGTTACCATTTGTTCTTTCCACAGCCTCCACTCCGCCACCATTGGCCGAACCGAGAGATCCCTGCTACCCTTCGCCATGTGGTGTCAATGCCCGTTGTCATCCCAATAATGGTGGAGCGATAGTTTGTGAATGCATTGAAAACTACTTCGGAAATCCATATGAAACATGTCGTCCGGAGTGTGTCAGCAATGGAGACTGCCAGAAGTCGTTGGCTTGCATCAACAATCGCTGTAAGGATCCGTGTCCGGGAGTGTGTGGAAGAAATGCAGAGTGCTCCGTTGTGAACCACACACCAGTCTGTTCCTGTCCGGATGGAATGAAGGGCAACGCGTTTGAACAATGTTTGCGCGAAGAAGGTACGCTGGGTGACATTCGGGACGATCATCATGTTATGGGTATGGAACGCCACCTAATAAAACCTGTTTCACTTCACTTGTTTATATAGCTCCACCGCCACCATCGGACCCTTGCTACCCGTCCCCTTGTGGCCAGAACACCGTATGTCGTGTGTCCAACGGTAATGCAATATGTGAGTGCTTGCCCGAGTTCAAGGGAAGTCCGTTCGGAAGGGGTTGTTACCCGGAATGTGTGATCAACAGCGATTGTCCACGGGATAAGACGTGCGTCAACAAGAAGTGCGTTGATCCATGTCCCGGTGTTTGCGGCTATCGAGCGGAATGTCACGCTATCAACAACAGTCCGGTGTGTTCGTGTCCGAGCAACATGATCGGCGATCCGTTTGTCGAATGTAAAACGGCACCACCCAAGGATCCGTGCAGTCCATCACCCTGTCGAACGAACGGTATCTGTCGCGTCGTTGGAGATCGTGCTGAATGCCAATATCCGGAGTGTATTATCAATTCGGACTGTTCGACAAACCGAGCCTGTTACAACCAGAAGTGTCAGGATCCGTGCATTGGTGCGTGCGGCATCAATGCGTTGTGCAATGTTATCAATCATGCACCGGTTTGCTCCTGCCCGGCTCGTCATGCAGGCTCGCCATTCGTGCAGTGTATGCCGCAACGTGACGAACCTATACGGCCCCAACCGGAATGTGCCAGCGATAGCCAGTGCACTAACGATAAGGCGTGCATTAACGAGCAGTGCCAGAATCCGTGCACTGTCGGTACGGGTCTGTGCACGCAAAATGCCGAATGTCGCGTACAGTTCCACCGTGCCATTTGTGCCTGTCGCGAAGGGTACACCGGAAATGCGCAGCTGGCTTGCTACGAAATCGGATGCCGAAGCGATAGTGACTGCCCAGCTACGGAAGCGTGCGTGAACAGGAACTGCATCGATCCGTGTCGTCACACGCAGTGCGGTCGAAATGCATTGTGCAAGTCGGACTACAACCACAACGCACGTTGTCACTGTCTGGACGGGTATCGAGGCAATCCATTAGTGGGCTGCACCCGGCCAGAGTGTACCAGCAACGATGAATGTCCATATCATCAATCGTGTCAGAACGAGCAATGCCGAGATCCGTGTAACTGCGCCCCGAACGCGCAATGCAGGGTAGACAACCATCTGGCAACGTGTCGGTGTCCACCAGGATATACCGGCGATGCACAATTTTCGTGCGAGAAGAGTATGTTTCCTTGGCACGATGGTGTTCACTAGAGTTGTTCCCCATTTAATGCATATTTATTCTCCTTCTCCTTCAAACAGTTCCGGTGCGAGATCCTGCACAATGCACGATGGATGCGGACTGTCCGAGCAAACTGGCCTGTTTCGAAGGTGTTTGCAAGAATCCTTGTACGGAAACGAAACCGTGCGCGGAACATGCTGTTTGCACGGTGCAAGACACACTACCGCTGCGTACAATGTACTGCGTGTGCGAAGAAGGATACGCGGGTGATGCGGAAAAACAGTGCTTGCCAGGTATGAGCAGATTACTCCTGAAATTGCCCTACCAATGCATCATAATTATCGCTCAAGTAGTTATATCCAGTAGCATTCTTTTCAAGCTTTTAATGTATCTCTCTGGCTTTCAGACAAACGCTTCACCAATATTCCTTACCATTTTCAGCCCTATTTGTTATGCCTTTTTCCTATTAATATTTGTTAGAAAGAAAAAAAAACCATCCTTAGACAATGCTTCGTAGTGCTTTGTTAGCTAGAATGAATTTTCATGTTCCCACGACTAACGAACGTGTTTTATCGTTGCATGCAGTATCCAAAGATGAACCGGGATGTTACAGCGATGTGGAGTGTGCACCTACCGAATCATGCCGTGCGAGGGTTTGCGTGGATGTTTGCAGCAGCTACAATCCGTGCGCATCGACCGCTGAATGTTTGGCTCAGAGTCACAAAGCGATCTGCTCGTGTCCCGTCGGCACGGTAGGTGATCCATTCCAGAACTGCTACAAACCGCCAGTTGTATCACCGGAGTGCGTTGTGGATGCCGATTGTTCGTCCAGCATGGCTTGCGTCAATGAACGGTGCCAGGATCCGTGCGCTGGTAGCAACCCGTGTGGAGGTAGCGCGGAATGTCGCGCTATCTATCATCGTCCACACTGCACCTGTCCCATCGGATGGGGTGGTGATCCTAAAACGCAATGTTACAAACGTAAGTACCATCACTGCTCGTTACGGTTTTTTGCGTAAACTCAACGGCTTTCGTTTGTCTTGCAGCGGAATGTAAAATCGACTCGGAATGTCCTTTCGATAAAGCATGCTTCAACGAAAAATGCATCAGTCCATGCACGTACGGTGCCACGCAATGCGGACGTGGTGCAGATTGTGTCGCACAAAGCCACCGAGCCGTGTGCATCTGTCCACCAGGTACGCAAGGCAACCCGTTCGTATCCTGCGTCACCGGAATGTGTCAGTACAACGAGGACTGTGCCGAGCATGAAGCTTGTGATCGATTGAACCGCGTATGTCGACCAGTTTGCGATGATCAACCGTGTGCTCGTACTGCGACGTGTATAGCCAAGAACCACCAGGCAAGCTGCGAATGTGCTCCGGGAATGCGTGGCAACCCGTACGTCGAATGTATGCGTGACGAGCCCGAACCCGAGTGCCGTATGGATAGCGAATGTGCTTCACAGCAAGCATGCATCCGGAACCGGTGTGTTAATCCTTGTACCGAGCTGACGCCCTGTGCGAACCAGCAGACGTGCAGCGTGATCGACACTCTGCCATTACGCACGATCATCTGCGCCTGTCAGACGGACATGCTGATGGATCGTTCCGGAAGCTGCAAACCGATCGTCATTGAAGAATGTCGCTCGGACAATGACTGTGCTGATACGGATCGGTGCGTGCGAGGACAATGCGTGATGGCTTGTAAGGTTGATCCGTGCGGTATTAATGCCCAGTGTACTTCCGCTAACCATCGAGCGCAATGTACGTGTTCTCCGGGATACGTCGGAAAGGCTCACATCGAATGTTTGCCTGAACCGAGGGTTACGTCGCCGAAGGAGTGCGTGGTCGATGATGATTGTGCGTACGATCGTACCTGCTTCAACGATCGCTGCGTTAATCCTTGCGTAAGTGATGCCTGTGGACGGGGAGCTCTTTGTCGTGTCAACAACCACAAAGCGGTGTGCAACTGCCCAAGTGGATTCACGATGGATGGCAACGGAAACTGTGTACCACGTAAGTGTTAATTTTGCCACTTCTGAAGCTCTTTTTACAATGCGTAACACGTCCTTTCTCTAATTTAGCTGCCGGTGATCTGCCACGTTGTCGATCGAATTCGGACTGCACGCGAAGTGAAACGTGCGTCAATGAAATATGCGCGAACCCGTGCAACTGCGGCCAAAATGCTGATTGCTTCGTTAAGGATCACTATCCGGTGTGTAGCTGCAAGCCAGGCTACTCTGGTAACGCACAAACCGGATGCTTCAAGCTGGAGTGCCAGAGCGATAGCGATTGCACGAACGACAAGCAATGTGCGAATGGCGCATGTGTCGATCCCTGTCAGTATCAGGATCCTTGTGCGCTTAACGCGGAATGCTTCGGTGATCGTCATAAAGCTGCTTGCCGCTGTTTGCCGGGTCTTGAAGGAAATCCCTTCGAGCGTTGCCGAAGGGTGGAGTGTCACTACGATGGCGAATGTCCGAAGACACTTGCCTGTCAGCAGGAACAGTGTGTGGATCCGTGCGCAAATTCACCGTGTGCTCAGAATGCCCAATGTTTCACAGTCAACCACCAGGCGCAATGCAAGTGTCCAGAGCATATGCCAGAGGGCAATCCCTATTCGTTCTGTAGACCACGAGCAGTGGAAACCGAAGAGTGTCGTGTCGATGGAGACTGTCCCAGCCGGATGGCTTGCATAAGAAATCGATGCCTGAATCCTTGCGATGAACTAAAACCATGTGCGGAATCGGCCCTTTGCACCGTACAGGACACCGTGCCCGTACGTACGATGGTTTGCGAATGTCCACCCCTGCACGTGCCCGATATTTCCGGTGCGTGCAAGCGTATCGTGCTGCAAACGCCGATCGACGTGTGCACAAGCGACTCCGAGTGTCCTGAGCAGCATGCCTGCATCAACCGGCAGTGTCGCGATCCGTGCAGTTGCGGAACACACGCGACATGCACGATCAAGAACCACCGGGCAGTGTGTTCATGTGAAGAAGGCTACGAGGGCAACCCCAACATAGCTTGCCGGGCTATCGGATGTCGCGTGGACTCGGAATGTGAATCGAGTAAGGCGTGTGTGAACGGAAACTGCGTAAATCCGTGCTTGGATGAAAACCCATGCGGCGTAGGAGCCGAATGCTTCGGCCGAGCGAATCGTGCCGAATGCCGTTGTCTCAGCGGCTATCGTGGCAATCCGCTGGTACAGTGCAACGTGGTCGAATGTCGTAGCAACAACGATTGTCCGGATGACAAGCAATGCCGCAACTCGCAGTGCGTCAACCCGTGTATCTACGAAAATTCGTGCTCACCGCGAGCGGAATGTCGCGCCCAGAATCATCTGGTTGTATGCCGTTGTCCGGTTGGGCTGGTGGGCAATCCCTACGTGGACTGTAGACCTGAGATTGTGCCCGAGTGCCGATACGACACGGAATGTCCTTCACATCTGGCCTGCATCGACAACAAGTGTGTTGAACCATGCAGCGCACTAACGCCGTGCAATCAACCTGCCCGATGTGAGGTCGTGCCGTCTTCACCGGTGCGTACTATGCTGTGCACCTGTCCGGATGGATACGTCAGCAGCGGTAGTGGCACGTGCAAACCGGTGGTAAAGGCCGGCTGCATATCCGACTCGGACTGCTCCAGTGATACGGCTTGCATCAACAGTATCTGTCGCGATCCGTGCAATTGCGGACCAAATGCGGAATGTCGCGTCAAGGACCACAAGCCCGTGTGTTCTTGCGCGCAAGGATACGACGGTGATCCAGAGACGCAGTGCATCAAGATCGAATGTCGCTCGGACAGTGACTGCTCGGGTCAGCATACCTGCTACAACAGGCAGTGTGTGCCGGCTTGCTCGATGGAAAACTGCGGCACACAAGCCGAATGCATCGGTGTTAACCATCGAGCCGTCTGCGAATGTCTGCCAGGATACGATGGCAATCCGAGGGTGGCCTGTAAGCTAATCGGATGTCGCCGTGACTCGGACTGCCCACTGGACAAGGCGTGCATCAACGGAAAGTGCGATAATCCGTGCGAGTTGCAGGCGGTTTGTGCCCAGAACGAACAGTGCCAGGTGTACCAGCATCGGCCCGAGTGTGCCTGCCCGCCACCGTACGAAAACGATCCGCTACAGGGTTGCGTGTTGCGAGATGATCGCTGCATGACTGACGGCGAGTGTCCTTCGCAGACGGCCTGCATACAGGGTGAATGCGTGAACCCGTGCAACGTGACGGAACCGTGTGGTGTGAATTCGATCTGCAAGGTACTGGACACACTGCCCGTGCGCACCATGATTTGTGAATGCCTTCCAGGATATCAGGGCAACGCTGCAATACAGTGCGATAAGAGTAAGTGATCATCCGAAGGCAACCATCAGATGTGTGTGATGATGTTCTGACCATGATTTCTTTCCTTTACTTCTTCTCACTCACAGTGGCGCTGTGTCCAACGGATCGAGGATTCGTGCGCAATTCGAATGGAGAATGCGTTTGTCCTCCAGGATATGGGCTTTCGTTGTACGACGATTGTCAGCCTTGTCGCGAGGAAGACGGCCTCAAAGTAGACGAAACCGGTCGATGCGTGTGTGCACTCGAACGAGGTCTCATAATCGACGAGCGTGGCCGATGCATCTGTCCAATAGAATACGGTTACCGGCTGACCAGTCGCGGTGAGTGTGTTCGAAGCGAAAAGCCAGAGTGCGAACGAGACGAACACTGTGCCGATTGGCGGTATTGCAACCTGGAATCGAAGACATGCGATGACCCATGCCAAAGGAAGACCTGCGGCACGAATGCTCTCTGTAACGCAACTAACCATCAAGCAGTTTGTCAGTGCATAACCGGTTACACTGGAAATCCGGAGGAACATTGCAGTAAGTACTTCACCCAGGACACTTCCAACGACTGCTGGAACCATATCGATTGGCTCAAGTGTGTGATGTGCAATGATCCAATGGTTTCTTCTATTTTGCAGATCAAACAACTAACTTCCGTACAGACTTCCCTCAGCCAGAAATGGTAGTGACATGCCAAGCCGATGGTGTGCAGGTCGTCATTGACCTGGCGGAGTCAAACTTCAACGGTGTGCTGTACGTGAAGGGCCACAGCAAGGACGAAGAATGTCGGCGCGTCGTGAACCTGGCCGGAGATACGTCGTCTGCTCGCACGCAGATATTCAAGGTGCATTTCGGTAGCTGCGGACTGATCCATATCAACGGTATTGCGAGCTTTGTACTAGTCATCCAGAAGCACCCGAAGCTGGTGACGTACAAGGCCCAAGCGTACCACATCAAGTGCGTGTACCAAACCGGAGAGCAGAATGTCACGCTCGGCTTCAACGTGCAGATGTTGACGACGGCTGGTACGATTGCCAATACGGGTCCACCGCCTACCTGCGCCATGCGTATAGTGGCCTTCAACGGAGAGGAAATCAACTCCGCTGAAATCGGTGACAATCTGCGTTTGCAGGTGGAAGTGCAGCCAGCAAGTAAGTGCTTCTTTCGCTACCTACGAAAAATGTAAACCATTGCTACGTAAACTAACATTGAATATTCCTGTTGCTTCTTTTCCGACCGCTCTACAGCTATCTACGGTGGATTCGCACGAAGCTGCGTGGCCAAAACTATGGAGGAAAGCGTGGAAAACGAATACATCGTTACGGACGAAGATGGATGCGCAACAGATCCGTCGATCTTCGGCGATTGGGAGTACAATGCAGACACAAACAGTCTGCTAGCAAGCTTCAACGCATTCAAGTTCCCCTCGAGTGATAACATCCGGTTCCAGTGTAACATCCGGGTGTGCTTTGGAAAATGCCAACCCGTCAATTGTCACGGAGCAAATGCCTATGGAAAGCGACGCCGTCGTCGTGAAGCGATTGGTATCGAGATGGCACGCACGATTGAGGTTGTGTACAACCGTACCAAGCGTGCTGCGGATGATACGGCATTGGCAACCGATGATTCGCTTGGAATGGAAGGCACGTTGCGGGAAGAAATTACGATCCAATCGAACGCAATCCTAACGCTGGAGAAACGCGAAGAACGTTCGTTTGATTCAAACAACAGTACGTATCACGAACATTGTGATGGATTCTTGCCCTTCTTTACTGGTCAACATTTAACAAAATTTACTCCTTTTTCTCCCTTCTACAGTAACTCCTGCGGCACAACGTGTGGAGGATATTTGCGTGTCGATGATCGGGCTGATATTGGCACTGGTCATCACCGCCCTGCTGGCACTGGTTGCCGTGGCTGTCGCCGTGTCCTGTTGGTTGATGGCCTATCGACGAAGGCCAACAATCACTGGACCGCTTCCACATCCACCAGAGTTTCCAAATCCTCTGTTCGCACATCACGAACCATCGGAACCATCGCATCATGATTTCATGGGATAGTACTATAGAGATATCGCTACTAAATAGAAGAGAAACGATAAGCGAAAAACGAAACGAACTAACCGAAACGACAAAACACGGACACACGTGTACTACTACTAGGACTATTGTCAAAAGTGCTGCGGCTGCATATCAATCACTAATCCGAGATTAGATGTAGTTGCTAACTCATTAAACGATAACCCGAATCATCCTGCCGTTCAAGGTTCCAAGGTTATTTCCAGGTCCTTCTGTTTTTCTTTGTCTGTTTCTCCCTCTCGCTCGCTCTCTACGTTAGCCCACGTATGGCGAAGAAGATTGAGACGGAACTGTAAATAATACCTACTCTCCCCTGAAAAAAAGAAAACATTTAAATGTTCTTACTGCTCAAAGAGCACTGATATGCTCTCTTTCTAAAGCAAAAGAAAAACGCATCCCAGCCAGAGCAGCTCGAGAAATCACGGTCCTCGAGCTAGTTTGAAACACGAACCCAGTGTCTTTTTAGGTTACATTTAGTTAGCTTAATTGAAAAATCATACTAGCATTATATCCTCTGTGGAATGCGAAAGATCAGGCTGCAGGTGGTTAGGATTGGTGGAGATGTCGGATTGTTTTTGACGGGTCACAAGACCCCGGACGAACGCGCTCAGCCATGGTCGATCGCATTCCAGCTCACGATAGCATCTCCTCCGTCGGTCGTTACTAGTCCTTTATTTATTAATGTTAATATGATGGTTAAAACGGCACCGAGAAGACCAACCAACCAACGAACCACTCCCGGTTTACGGCGCTTCCGTGCCCTGCAGCTGGACCAAACTTCAGAGACAGGCAACGGGCAGCGCATGTGCTTGAACGTGTATGCAGGCGTTGTTGCCTGCCCGCACGATATCCTTACCGGCATAGTGTGGTGCACTATTCCGAACGAGTTGTATGAGAGGTACGCTCACGTTTTAACTGTAATTTATTGATATTTTAAAGTATGCCTTTGATATATACTGAACGAATGAATGACGATCGCCGGAGGATTTGAGGGCGGGGCTTTAGATATTACGAAATAGTACGGTTGATTTTTCCCAATGTTTTTTTACATTCGAACTCCTTTCGAAAAGCACATTAAATGTTGTAATATAGTTTATTTTTCCTTTGGCCTGTGGGCGCTCAAACAAAACGCGCACACAAACCCTAAGTGCTGCGATGTGAAATAATGTATCATTCGGTTGCACTTTTCAACCGATACCACCAAGCAGGTTGAATCACAAAAAAAAACACGCACTCACTTCCTTGTACTGCCACACGGTATTCATCGCGGTTCACTGTAGAAGCTTTTTATTTTTGTATCGTTTGTAATAGTTTGGGCTAGTGTATCAACGTCAGGAGGAACTGTTAAGCACATGTAGGGAGCAGCGACCTTACTTGTTGCACACGCAGTCCTGCCAATTGAGGTAACTTTCCAAGCTCGAATGTACAAGAGATGAATATTCTACTGCTTCTCCTGAGCTGCAATACCGACTGAAACCAAATCTACTGCCGAGTTTCTCTATACCGAAGGTAGTTTTACAATTCTCCTCTAAAAGCAATCGGTATGTTAGTTGTGTTTCTTAACAAGCTCAAACACACCCACATACATGATGTAATGCTACCATAACGCAGCACATTTCGACCAGATTTTGAAGGCTTTTTAAGAAGGCTCGTTTTCAACTGCCGTGGCTTGCATTAGCTTCGTTCAGCCTATAGTAGATGTATAATTATATTCAGGTTCTCTCAAAAGACTGCCACCAAAACCAATCAACACTAACGTAATGTTGCTCACGTTGCCTGTATAACAGAGAGTGTACAGCATCTTCCTGTTTGCAAACATTTGTACTATGTTTTTAGTTTCTCTCTATGCAGCCGTTTAGAAACATTCAACGCACTTTTACGAATACGAATAGTTAAAAACGAAACGAAACTAAACCAATAGGAAAAATAAAAAACGACAATAAACAATGATACTAATCAATAAATAGTGTTTTCATTTATGTTATTTCAGAATTATTCTTTTTCCATGTACCTTGATTGCTGAAACCGATCGATCCTCGACTGTTAGTAGTCTGAGCTTTTATTTTTTTTAATTAGTCATGTATCATGTCTTTTGGGACGGTTCGACATCGGCACTGAGAACTAATGTGTTGAATTCTACGCTTCACGCTGTGTTTTCTGATTATTTTTTCCGTCGATTCTTCCGTAAATTTCAGTTATGCATCAAAGCCAGAAAAAATCAAATCAAGTCAGAATTATTTTTTGGAGAAGAATTGTTTATTCCATGTTAAACTAAATAAACTAAACTAACTAAACTAACTAAATTCCATGTTTAGTTTATTCCATAAACTAAAAATAAATAGTTTAACAATATTTATCACACATTGACTAATGATCACGCTATGGCCTCGTTTACGCATTCACAAGTATTTTATACAAATAATTGTCCCTACATCCGATAAATACGACATTGTCGCAGGCCACAGGAGCAGCAAACAATTCACCATTCATTTGTACAGTGGCTACAACTTTCAACTCATCGCCTTTCTCCCGTAAGTCGACTAAATTAATAAATCCAACCGATGCGCAAACCATCAAATAATGCCCAATAAGCAGGGGAGTTGCGTAGATTTGGGACTGAACTTCAATTTTCCACATCTCGTTTACAGCATGCTGCTTTTTTGGCAAATACTCTACGCAGTGAACGTTCCTATCGTAACATCCTACCGCAAGATGTACACTATCATGTGAGTGTTTGATAATTTCAAACGATGAAAATACATTGCCAGGAAACTTATATGTTGACATCTGAAAACAGAGCAGAAAATTTTCGATTAATATAAGCATTAGTACTTGCCATTTGTATAAACTCGTGAATTTCCATGGAACATACTAAGCGTGTGAGGCATAACCGACGTTTTATCAGTTACAAAAATTTGTTGAGATAAGTTGTTTAGACATGGTTAATACTTACTTGTCCTCCATCCGATGCATCGTAAATCCTCAATGTTCCATCCACTGCACACACTACAATTTTGTTATACTTCCGCAGGAACACCGGTGTGCTAAAGATCGGAACATTGACACACATTGTGTGGCTCCAAACACAGCACCCCGTGGCAACGTTGATTGATGCAATTGTACCGTCCAAGGTGGCAACAAATATGAATCCTGGACCTTCGCCATCTAAAACCACCGGTTGCGATAATATTGCCTTCGTGCCGATTTTAACTTTCCACAGCACCTTCACGCTGTGTCCTGTCTGGAGAATAATAAGAATCATAAGATCGCAGCATCGAAATTGTACCGTGCTTACACTTACTCCAACTAGACAGTGCAAATTGTTGGTGGAACCGTAACTACCCACTATGATGGTATTTGTATCCGGTAACACAACCGGAGTGCATTTAATCATTCCTTCGGCATCGTACTTCCAAACAGTGGTTCCGTTGAGGGGATTAAAACAGTACAAAAACCCGTCATAACATCCGACAATGCCAAGCACAGGGTGGTCGCCGTGGCTGAAGAAAGTAATCGAACACTCAATCCGATCCGAAAGATAGAAACGGGACACGACTGCGTTCGTGTCGAAATTGATTGTGAGCACCATTCCAGAATGACTACCCACGCTTACAATATGACCAGTTCCGCGGCAAAACGTTATCGCTGCACGAGAATCGATACATTTTTCCAGGTCATGTTGAGAGGAAATTTTCAATTTGTTTTCAATATTAACCCTCCAAGCATTACCGGATACGCGGTCGGAAACGATATCTTGAGCTTTCCTTTCAACATAAATCAACGCCTCTTCTAGTGGAACGTTTGGGCTCAGCAACATTGTAAGCAGCTCCGACAATCGTACATTCAGTCTCTCCTCCATTCTTGCATGCAATCGAAGCGCGCCAATCGATGTTCCACCACGATCAATGAATGAAGAACTCATTTTCAGTTTTTTACATTCGTTTCGCTCAATGTTTTGGAATTCTGTTGCGATTCCCATCGCGCTAAGCTCGGCTCGAAAATATTCAACCGGTTCGTGTTTGGCATATGATTTTTGTTTTATTTGCTCGTACAGTTTTCTCAAACTGTGAGAGCTAATTTTCCCGTGGGCAGATAACGGAAACCTTTCGATGCGGTGAAGCTCATCTGGAAGCTGTTCTGGTTTCAGCTTTGATCGTATGCTTTTCCACAGATCCTCTAGAAGCGAATGACCTGCTCTACTCGATTTGAAAAACATCACCAACCGATCGTTTTCACCCACTACGCATGCGACACACTGCTCGACAGCAACATGATCTTTTAATGCTTCTTCGAGTTCCTCCAAATTCACTCGACATCCGTATCGTTTGATCATCTTATTGCATCGTCCACGAAAGACATATTCACCCTTCTTCGTTAGTTCCACTAGGTCGCCGGTCGGACGAAATAGAGGCTCACCTAGCTGGTGGATGTCGCTGTTGTCTTCAGCCTCTCCTATTATATTACATTTCCTGGTAACGCTTCCAATAAATAGTTGCCCTGTGAGAGTCCCCCCTTGTACATTTTCTTCTGTTTTCACCAAACCGGTATCGATATCTCGCAGCTGCAATACTATCGATGGATCCAGCGGTGTTCCAAGCGGCACATCTGCGGTCTGCCCAGAAAGGGACACTTCCTGAAGCAAACTCCAGCAGGAAAGCTCTGTAATACCGTAAATGTTATACACAGCTGTACGGCAATCCAACACCACCGGCAGTAACGGAAACTTCTCACCACCCAACACTAGAGTTCTGAAATACAAAAACAAAATCATACTCTAATGGACATTTGAAGTATTTTATCTATCAATTCGAACCTAAGCGTTGTCTGAGGACCTAGAATCCTTTCTAAAATGTCTTTTGCGCTCCACCTACAAAATAAGGAAGGTGTCATCTGCATGAAAGTGACACCCGGTGAAATTATGGGCAGCAGTCGATGTGATGACAGCCGTATTGCATTGTCCACCATCAATAGGGTAGCACCGGAATTTAATCCCAGCAGAAGGTCGACAACGAATGGATCGAACGTTGGTGGAGAGCACACAAAAATAACGTCACCCTCCGTTAACTTAAACTTCTCGCCAAGCGACACTATATTAGGCATGATGCAGGATTTGGGGACGTATACGGTTTTCGGTGTGCCAGTCGAGCCGGACGTTCGAACACAAAATGCTAGCTCAGGATCACGTTGTGTGCTGGTTTCAGAGAGAGCTAGCATAAGCCGCATTGCATCAATTCGAAATCCAAGTTGTGGGCTTACACCATCGCATATCCGATCCGATCCATGATCTTCCAGAATAAACGCTGCACACATTTCATAGCCCGATAACAGCTCTTTGCTAGATTGGTAATCTATGCAGCAGAAGCTATTTCCTGACACGATAATGCTGCGAAAAAGATCGTATTAGAGCGAGGAGCCGTTGTTGTTAATCATTCAAATAGCTTGTTTTAATACCCTCCAATCGCGACGATCAACGCAGGACAGTGGCACAATTTCACACCTACAAGTTTTCTCTCGATATTCTGTTCGCGCAATATGCACGCTACACTTTGGATGTCTGTCCATAATTGACTGTAGCTAATCTGCCTGTAAATTGTATCGGAGCTATAAAATTTCAATGCTATTGCTCTGTTACACTTTTGAAAAACTGTTGGGTCTAGTAATTGCATTGGTTATTGTTCTACTACCACAATTTGTTTGTTTTGAAGAATAGTGTAAAAAATGTATCTTTGCCTTTCGAAGTCTAACGTTTTAGATTGTATACAGTAAAACTTTAGTGGTAAATTTACTAAAAATTCTAACACCAATTCCGGTTTTAGGATGCTGCTGGTTTGTTTTGAATGTGAAACCTTCCATCCACATGAACTGACGTTTGTCGTTACCAAAACGACATTCATTAAATTCAAACAATTGTAACTTTTACTTGGAAATTTACCATTTGTTAAATATCCTGTAGCACTTACTATAATTCCAAAATCTACCTAAATGAGAAAATTTATTTATTATACACAATGCTTAAAATCTATACAAAGTACAGCATCAGTTACTTATTTTAGAGCTGAATGACGGACCAATTGAAATGCGATCGAAACGATGTTTTGTTACAGCGGCACAACAATAAAAGTAAATTTTGCCCCGAATAAACCGCGGTCATAAATGTTTTCATAGAAATACGTAAGAAATAGTCTCAAATCATACTGAATATAGTTTGTTCAGACATAATTTATGTTTTAAAGTTTTATCTGTTTTATCTGTTTATGTTAAGTTTTATCTGTGCACGTTGTTTTATCATTTTTTTCAAGAATTACTGGGTAATCAATATATGAAGTCATATTAAAAGTGATTAACTTAGAGTAAAATATCAATCTTGCTACTCATAAAGTACTTAAATAGTTTCAAAATCGTTTCTTAGTTATTAGTTATTTTTAAAATGTAATATTTAATGCGATTTTATATTTTTTTTTATTTTTTTCTTAATTTAGTATTTTTATAATTTTGTAACACAAAATTGTTAAAAAAACAAAAAAATAGAAAAAGGCATTGCTTCTCAAATAGTTAAATTCCAAACTCATCATCTAAACTATTTTTTGATCTTAATACACAGGTTCATTAACAAGTTAGCCTATATCTTTGATAATGTGTTGGTCCACTTCGATGAAAAAATGCTATCAATTCATCCAAAAACAATGTAAGAGATATCCAAATTAACAACACATAGCCAACAACAATAAAAAATTGTTACAACGTAACAAATAGCCGACAACATCAAAATTGATAAAAAAATTATTATTTTCAGTACAATTCACTGGCTTTACTCAAATACAAATAAAAACAAATTAATCGAAATCACCAATTTTATCTGAGTAATATGAAAAATTGAATCTAAATTTAATCTTTCACTAGAACTGCAATAACAGCTGTTATTTGTACTTATACACACATCAACTAACAAGTATTTGTTTTAGCTTTAGCACACAAAAACAATTCTGTGTTTCCTAATTTGACTCTAAACGAATTCGAGCTTTATTGTTGGAATAAAGAATTCAAAACCCAAAGCACACAGAAAAGTGCTAAACATATTCAATTTCCTAGATGATTTTCGTGAATAGCCAGTCCTGTCAACCCTAAAACAATATTGGCGTGTCTATATTGCTTATTCTCTCAAATAAAAAATTGGAACAGAAGATTGTAACATTATATCTCCTGCATCTGCATTTGCTAATACTTTGTGTACTATAACTGGACTTTCATAACAGGTGTATAGCTCTAAAAACAGATTGTACGAGCCTGGACAGTAACACTTAATTATTTCAAGGTCTATGATTTGCTCGCAATTTATTTTGAAAAATTTTTTGATACCAATAGAAGACATTTTTGCAATTCAAGGTGTCAACTGGTTATGCCACAAAACTAAGGCGGTTTTCTTCAAAATAGATGATATTATGTGCAAATCTATAAGGCGCTTCGAAGATATGGTCAGTCAGTTTTAGTCTCTACACATTCAGATCTGTATTTTATTACAGTTATTTTTTCCGAGGTATGTTTACCTGTACTTGATCAATATTATTTGTGTGATTTTTTAGTGATTTAAAGATTCACAAAGTTTACCTTATTGATGGGAAAGGTGAAAAAATAGCCCCTTTTAGTACATGACAATATGTAATACAAGATACCGCGTATTTTCAAAGATTTGTTTAATTATCATGGTAAATTTGTAGCAATGAAAATCTTAGAAACATTTCAAGATAACAATAGGCTCATTGAGATATGGTACCTAATCTAGACCCTTAATATAACATAATTTGTATTTAGGAATATCTCATGTTAGCTACCGACTAGGCGCCTCCACCCCAAATCTAGTAATGAAAAAAAGCTTGTGGAAAGCGCGCCTGGATCTGGCAGGATGGGAAACCTTCAAACATGAATAGTTTAATACCTAAAGTTTATCTGGAAATACGACTATTCTATCCTATTTTATCTGGAAACACAACTTTTTAAACATTTTTTATAATTCATTACCAAAGTTGAAAAAGCTATTTTTCTCAATTTTTTGACATATTTTGCTATAAAACTCATATTTAGATTCATCATAAACATATTTTAGCCTAATCATAAGAAATAATACATAAAATCCATTAAAATGTGACATGTAACATACTTGTATGACAAAAACTAATGATGTTATCGGTAGCAAAAAATGTAACCAGATTTTTTACAAACCTACATTTTTGGAATTCTCCTAATGAACATGTTTTCTGTCGAATAGTTTATAAATCGCAACAATCGGAGATGGTCGATTTTTTGCCTTTTTGACCGCGCCCGCCCTTCACGTGATAGGATGGTAGATGGAAATGTCTCCAATGCGGTGAAAGACTTAACCGTTTATCGCGAGGTTGCAAAAAATTTAAAGAATGCGGAATAGGCGATGCATTAGGAAAGATTCAAAATGCAAGAAACCTTGTCTACTAATCATATTTTCGTGACATTGTGCTGTGAAATTTTCGAAAGGAAAGTTCGATCTTCTCACGATTTCTCACAAAGTGAAAAATGTGCAAACTGAGAAGAAAAAGGATTAGAAAAGCTTACGTAAACGAGAAACTTACAAAAAAGAGGTAGAATGGAGACTGATTAACTTTCACCATTTCACGAGAAATGATCTGGAATGAGCTTTTTTTCTATTATAAAGCTTTGTCACCAATCTTATTCCCTTTTGTGTGCATTTATTACTTACATGAGAATTGTTTGATTTTTCTTTCACCGTGAAGCTTCTCTTCAGAGTTAACAAATTCAAATCTACATGGGGTGATAAATCTCTACTCTACCTGTCGCGATGGCTGAAGCTGGAGCTAAACAAAACATTTTTAGTTCACGTACTCACATACGCCTCTAAGAAGTGGGCTTTGTCCAAAGGGTAAATGTCACACGCCCGGCACATCTTGTTATCGTTGTGCGCCCATTATGAAGCAATTTTATCCATTTACTCTTTTCGATATCACAAACCACTCATGGCTTATCTGTTATGTTGCGCATATAGTATGCGCAATCCACGCAAATCATTTCACTCATGCTGCACATATCACGTTGTACCACCATTACATCCCAAAAATCTGCATCGTCAAGTCGAACAGTGGATGCATGTGGATGGAGAAGCAGTCGGTCTAGCTTGTACTATCAATATGTGATACTAGTCTTATCTTACATGAACGACATCAGGCAGCGTAAATAAGTAACCCACTGTACGAGAAATCCCGAATAAAATTGCATTCCCGTATATTGATACACTGTTTATTTCTCCATAGTTTTATTTCTTAATTTTGCCAAAAAACCAAACCTCATTAGCACAACTGGCATCGAGCACCTTTGCAAACGATATCAATAAACAAAATAACATACGCCGCACGTGATCGCAACTCAATTATGAGAATATACGAAATCAATGCGGAAAGTCTTTACACATGCGAAGCAAACGATTTACACGTTACTATGCAAACGATATATTAATGGTGGCCTTATAGCAAGAAAAAAATACTATATTGGAATTATAGAACTTCCGACTCTACTATAAGTCCTTGGGAATTTCGAGTGTATAGATAATTTAAGAGCGAGATAGAGATAATTTCCTTACAGCACCAGCACAGCAGTTAGGAGCGGACAATTCATAATGAGCATATTCGCGAACTATCACACGATATAACAAACAAAGAGATAAAATGGCAGTTAAAGAGGGAAAGAATTCAATCCATCAATGATACGTAATTTATTTCTATACCGCCAAATGTTCACCTTGCCGTGCAGTATAAGCATTACGGAAATTCTGTATTCACTCTATAGGTATGACCGGTCGGTTTATTTAGCCAAAAATTTGTCTTCACCGTTAAGGTTGTGTGCAGCTTTCGGGATCTTTGTTACGACGGGTGGACCGATCCTGGTTAAGTCCAACGATGTTTGTCCGCTACAACTATATCCGAGCTCTCCTGCTTGCTGCCTAAACAGTTACGACCACCCGGACGATCCAAGACGCCAAAACTAGATATTGTTTGCAAAACGCTAGATAACACCTTCTTATAAAAGCTTTCATTGTTCACATTGTGGTTTGAGCGCACAGGTGTTTGCATGAGTGACGCGTAAGATTGATGTGGCCATACAGCTTCGTCCTAATAACATCTATTGTTTGCTACTCGTTGTTACACACATCCGCACCTTAATACGTTTAGCAACAGTTTGGAATATTTGTTCATCTCAATCTCAAATCTGATCAACACAATGAAAACGATTTTGGGGTTTCCATTCATTTGCAATGCATTTTTGTCTTCGTGATTGACTCTTAAGCAACTATCTTACGACTTTGATCAACTATATAGCGCTGAGTACAAGTTTCCTTTCTTTATACCGTTTTTTTTTTTCGAGAAGCTTTCGATGGAAAAACAAAAGCGTGTGAGTTTTTCGTTTCAGACATCCACACATCCTAAGGATTGCTCAAAGCAGCATTTATGACTAATAGACAATCTCTTCAAACGCTTAAACCATCGTAAAGGTGGAGACGATCCATACAATCTTACTGTTTTACACGATAGAGATGGAACTAAGAAATAAAGATTAGACGGAAAGGCGGGCGCGCATCCGCAAGTCAATATTTGTTCTCAATTACTCCTCCGCACCCTGGCATACTATTGTTCATGTGGATTCGATGTGCTCGTTACGTGTATTTCTTTTCTTTCTAGCCTGTGTTTCTGTACCCAAAAGCAAACGAGTGCGTTGGCGGAAACCCGCGAATGACAAGATTTGTTTGTTTTTCATACTTTTTGGCTGATTTGTTATTGATTATTCTTCATTCATTATAAGAGATATTGTATAATAGCGTATTATTCATGCTTCCG
Source organism: Anopheles nili (assembly GCF_943737925.1). Classification (NCBI taxonomy): domain Eukaryota; kingdom Metazoa; phylum Arthropoda; class Insecta; order Diptera; family Culicidae; genus Anopheles; species Anopheles nili. The sequence goes on from NC_071292.1 coordinate 34,445,879, forward strand.
AACAAGTCTACTAGAATGTGGCCATCTCCACGAATGTCGACACGCAGACGCGATCTCTCGCAAGGATAAATCATTTCATTGCGAATCCCATATACCATACAAATTGCCATATGCGAACACGGTTCACGTAGAAATTTTTTGGAGGGAGAGGGGGGATACAGGGAAACACATTTAGAGTCATTTTGAGGAACGCAAACGAGTTAAGGTAAATGATTTTCCGCGTCTCCGCATACATCCAACACGGAATTGTCGCGCTGCGCTCTCCCGCGCTGCTGCAAGCAGCTTCAGCGAATAGTTCATGATGGTTCGAAGCATAGTTTAACAAAAAAAAAAGATTATAAAAAGCTCTAATGGAATAATGATTGATAACTGATGACACGATGTTTGCTCCATCAGCGTGCGCCCTTCTTTCATTATTTAACTTCGGATTGGAACCGAATTATCTCCAGAGTAGTCGCAATTTCTATCTGCCCTTTTCCTTTACTCTCCCTTCCTATTTCTGTTCACACTGCTTCTCACTGATGCATTGCAGACTGCATTTTGCAAAGGCAGCTTTACTGCTCCTCATCGCCAAGCTCCTGCTTGATTTTGGAAAAGTCAAAGTCCTCTCCAGTGCCACGCTTGAAGATGTCCAACACATCCAAGCAGGTCGTCTCGAAGTGTGTTGTAGCGTCGTACGACTGCGAGATGAACACCTGCGATTGCAGACCATCGTCGGTCGGTTCGTAGTAGTCCGTGATGGACGTGAACTTTTGTGCGATCGATCCCAGCAGATCGAGACCGGGCTTGATCTCCGCCTCCGGATTAGCGGTCTCGACCGTGGTGGACACCATGGCGATGAACCAGCCCTTGGCCGACACCTGGTGCGTCGAGCTGATGAGCGATACGTAAATGTCCGACTTGCGGTCGACCTGCATCTGTGGAATGATGATCTGCGTCGAAAGCGCATCCTTCGTGTTCGGGATCGGATGATCCAGCAAGCAAATGCACCGGATTACTTTTCCCGTGATGCGTACCTACCGGAGGAAGGAAAGGAACATTAGCAAAGGATCCTGCAACCAATTTCGACGACCTACGACATCATTAGCTCGTGAGCCGGATACCAACCTTGCTCGGTACATAGGTGGGGTCACAGTAGACCTGTTTGCATTTGGCGACCTCCTCGCCGGAACGAACCCCGACGACCTTACCGTTGGCGTCGTATACGATCTCATCGATCGGCTTGTCCAGCATGTACGTGCCGCCGTATATAGCCGAAAGCCGGGCAAAGCCCTGCGGCAGCTCTCCCAGTCCATACATTGGGTAGAGATACGGCGACTTGCCGTAACGGGCCAACGAATCCGAGTACAGCTTGATGCGATTGATCGTTTTGATGGCTGGTTCGGTCAGATACGAATCATCCCGGTACAACGCGAGAGCGTGACCGGTGAAATCTTGGGTGCTCTTCTCTAGCCCAAACTTCTCGTACAGTGCCTGCATGTCCTTGCTCGCCGGATCGAAATCTTTCCACGTCTTCGGATCGTCGGCGACAAAGTCCTGCACATAGATGAGGAAGTTGCGGAAGCGCCGCTTCTCGAACAGTCCTGCAAGAAGTGAGCAAACGTCAGCATATCAAAATCACTGCAATGCGAAACAAGTCTACCAATAATGGACGGTACACGGAAACATTTAGTGGCATAAGTACATTAGTCACTTAGTGCGAATACTTTTCCTGCCATGCAAGCAACTCTTTTGCAAAAACATTTGGGCTGTTGCAAAAACAGAGACCCATATTGGGATGTTCGAACAATTGGAGCCTTTCTATCGATATCCGTTACATTTTGGCGAAGGGAGTAATTTCGCTATATGTGCCTCTCTGTTGGGTTTCTCCAAACGCACGTCAATCGTTGTACGCCATACAAACGCAACCATAGATTGATGTTTTGTAGACGCAAAATATCGCCTAGCTCTGACGAGGAGGCATGCCCCCTTTTTGCCCTATTCATCATCACCTCGTCAACGTCCATGCACCATAGTAGCTAAAAACAAGAGAGTGAGAGTGACTGCCTGCTGCAATTCGATTCTAGCAGGAAATCCGTATGTACGACGACGATGGCCAACGTGTCATTTTCCTTCCAATCTTTTTAGTTTGCTTTTTGGTTCTCTTCTACCAGCAGCGTTTCCACGCCACACTCCATTACGTGTTTTCATGCGTTTGCTTTCGCACATTTCTCATTCGCCCGTGTTTCTTGTTCATCATTACCGTGCAATTGGAAAATGGATAATATAATTCCGAAAGAGCAAAGGAGCGAAACATTGCAATCGAGTTATATGGTCATAGAGAAAGAGAGAAAGATGAAGCGAGAGAGAAATAGCGATTTGTTTAAAAGCGAGAGAGAGAACAAAGCCATCCCTCGCACGAGAAAGAGAGAGAGAGAGAGAGAGAGCGAGTGCGAGAGAGAGTGAGAAGGAGTGGAAGAAAAAGAATGAGCCATCCGTCACCGACACAACCGAGAAGCAATTGGAAAGTACCGAAATTCGCTGAAGCCTCCTATTTTATGAACCTTACCGTGGCCGAGGGCAAGTGATGAACCGTGCAACCATTCTCCGAACTTATTACATTGCATTGTAATGAATGATACCTACCCATCAAATCCGACGCCAGAGCTTCCTTTTGGTCGACCGGAACTTTGGAGATTTTTCCACCCTTGTATACGTAGCTACCTTCGACCGACTTGAATTCCAAGTAGCGGGTCACACCCGTGTGTATGAGCAGTTTCACTAGCAACCCGTTGGCCATAAGGAATTTGGGGATCAGATCCACGTTCCAATCTCGACCGCGGCCATACTTTCCTTCCGGCAGCTCGACGGCAAATCGCGAGAACAGATCCTCGAGGGGCGTAATCGAGGCGGACTCGCCGCCGTAATACTTATTGCGGTCGATATGCAGCACTTTCTTGCCAGACACGGACAACATTCCACTCAGGATGCACTCCTTCAGACCCGTGCCGAGCACGATCGCGTCGTATTCCTCATCCATGATGACGATGCGTTATGCGATAGTTCTGCCTGTATATCAAAATTCAACTTCTCACGAGAGGCTGCGGCAGCGCACACACCGATTCCGTCGCGATGGGGGAGTGTCGAGTCGCGTTACTGGAAAGTTCTCGATAAACTTGCGATGATGCGACTACTTTAGCGGTTACACCTGCACCAGATGCACAATCTTTCCAGTATGCACAGCTCTTGCAGCGAAAAATTCGGCTGTTCCGGGCAAAGAAAATAGAGGCTGCAAAAATCGACCACTACGCTACGGTGGAAAAAAACACGGTGACAAGAGCACCAAGATGAAGAGGAAGTCAAAAACCTTATCGCCAACCTCGTGGAAGGTTGCTCCAGTACGAACGTCTGTCAACCATGTTGAGTAGACTGTGACAGTTTTGGCATAGCATCGTTTTCAAGAAATAGAACTACACTCACATGCATCACAGTAATCTTTAGTGTCGTTTCAAGTTTGTAACCTTCGATGAATTTTTAAATAGTTCATTAAAACTATATCGAACATATCGCATTGATAACGTAGCAGTTTATCATGTTAAATTGTAGTGAAAGCTAGATGCAAGGGTTTTGGTGTTTAAGGCACCTATGCCGTTACGTTTGCGAAATTGCCCGTTATTCCCACTAATCGGGACTTAAAAATGTCAATGATTTTCACTGTTCAAGTATATAACAATAGCTTTATTGTAAAACTTTGTTAATCAATCAATTGCATGTATTCGAACAATTTTGAACGAAACGAAACAAGAACTTCTCATCCTGGTTTTGGCGAATTGCGTTCTGGCTCTTCTCAAAAGTAGATACTTACAATCTTTGATAGAATTGCTTTTTTGTTTTTAGATCACACAAACAGTAGGTAGATTCGAAATAATTTTAAATTACACAGTTTTTCCACCTTTTACAACAAAGTAGATTGCCCATCGATTAGAAGTATACTTAACGAAGAAATAATCAATTGTCAAAACTGCTCGTATCGTCAGCTCGAATTTTTGACGAACAACAACGTCGGTTTAGCAAACCACAGACATAAAATTAGATATATCTGTCCAAATAATCGTTTTTTGCATATTAAGAGGTATTGAAGAATCGCACTTTTTATGATTGACTTTTTGTGTTGTTTCAGAACAATAAACATCCTAACTATTTCATACGCGAATGCTTTTGTTTGAATGTTCCAAACGAGCTATTCAGAAGTAGCATCGTTCGGCGAGCGGGCAGACTATAGTCGCTTCTTGTGAGTATTATTTGGTCGTTGATCTTTTTGGTTGATTGCTCTGAAAGAGTGCAAGAATGGCGAGCAGGCTCGAGCGAAAAGGAAACAGCAATAGCGTCAGTGCTCTCCTTACTCTTTCTTCCGGTGTGTTTAGAGTGAGATTGCCCACTTGCTCGTGCTTGGTGTGCTGCGTACTCTTCATATGTATTTACACTTTCGAGACGCACGGGTGAAGTTTAGTTTTGTCGTGCCGAAGAGTTGAGTTTTCACGTTTTCTGTGAATTTGACTAAGTTACAGTGCTAGTTTTTGCGAATTTGCCGTGTTTTTAGACGACACATTTTACCCGTGTATAAGTTCCCATTTCCTATAAGTTCGCAGCGTAAATTCCTTTGTGACTGCTTCGGATTCGTCGAGCGCGAGTGTGGTGGTCATTTTAACCGTTATGTCTGCAGAGCAAAGCTAGCATATAATAGTGCCGAAGAAAGTAAGCAATTCCACGGATAGCAGCCTGTTGCTCTCTGTTATTTTAATTACCGTAAGCACACGAGGAGAGTGAATTATTTTATTATGATTGTGTGTAAAGTGCATACATTTGTTGATCCTTCGTTACGCTAGTGCAACATACTTGAAGCCCCGATGGCCACCCACTGGTCACTTCCACTGCACAAAGTTCTAAATCAATTGTGGTGAAAAATTATATCTTAAAAAGTAACAAAAAACCCGTCACAGCGCTCCCGGTTTTTCCATTGAAAAGTTTACAAGAGCAAACGAGCATAAAAAAATAAATTGTGAGTGTACCTGTATGTGTGTGCGTCTGTATGTGTGCTCGCAATTTTGCCATACGTGTGATTCACAGCGGCACGAACATGGTGAGGCTGGGATGCTGAACGGTTCTCTTGTCTCGCTCACCCACACAGTTGTGCTGAGTTGGCCGTCTCTGTCAGTTTCTTCCTGTTGACTGCCCACGGTTTATTTTCTCCGGTTGCTCATCTCCGGAGTCATCACAGCTTGGCTCATTCGCTGGTTCGCCCGAAACTATCTCCGGTGTTTCGAAACAGAACGGAGAACGAGCCAACAACAAATGAGAAAAGCCCCGTCCACAAACTCCACCGGTCAAAGCGAGCGAGACTTAGGACGGTAGAACAATCGTTGCCGCCACGACTACACGAGTAATAAGCGCACAACCCAAAGACAGCAAAAATGCAACTAACTGTACTCAGCAACATTAAACGCAAGCAAACAAACAACCATTGCGTTGTGGAAAATCCCCCTTTCCAGGCTCTTTACAGGCAACTACGTACGATCACTTAGAATACGCTCGAAGATCACCTATTTATCATCTCGCTGACAAGCTATTGAAGGGTTTTCATGTATTCTTCCAGTGTTGCAATCCAGCACAGCACACCTCCATAGCGCTGGTTTATGTTTCATCGCCAGTTGAGGTGAACTGGTTTTATCAGATAACCGTTATCTTTCTTGGCAATACGGCTCACGATTGTTGCTGAGGCATCGGAAAAGGGCCGACAACGGAAGGGGAATGGCAGGGCGTAATAAATATTGTTTTTACAACCCTCTTTTCTAATCTCACACGGCTTACCATAACCTGCTATATCGACCTGGATATTACATAGTTTGTGGACAGTACTTTTCGAACTCATGTACCGTATCAAACCATTTTATTTGAGATTGAATATGACAAGAATTTTATTTTGTAAGTAATCTGTATTCCATAGTTGGTGAGATTCCTTGTATCTTGTTTTTGAAACCTTTCCTAACTCTTCACAAAATATCCCTCATTTCATGTCAGAATTTGTTAGAGTACTTATTCTAGTCGGTATAACTTACATCAGAGAAATGTTGTATGTGATCTAGCGTTACTCGGTGTAAGGTATCTTGCTGCATTCTTATCCTCTGTACTGAAAAGCATCAATTTGCCGTGACCTTTAGGTCATCTCCGATTCATGAGTAACCAAGCGAACCCACACGCTCATGATCGTCGCAACAGTGTCGTTGTTGTCGTACTCTCTGTTCCATTGTAACAAACCAGCAATGGAGACCAGTTTTAAGTTTAGGAACGCACATGGTATCTTGTTTCATCTTTTTTTTTGCACGATCCATACGACCAAACATGTCTCAGACGTCGATCGTCTCAGACATTGTCCGAAGTTGCTGCGAAGGAATTTCCTGAGAGTATCGCCTTTAAAGCAAGAGCGATGTATACACCCGCTGCCCTCCGTTCTAGGTTGATTGCCTGCGGCAAAATGGTCGCTCCTATTTCGCATGCATTTGTCGAAGGTTTTTCCGGGTTTTTTTTCATTTTACCAGCAAAAACCTCGCACCCCCAGTGTATCTACCCTCTATCGGTTTGAAGGACTAACGTTCGACACGACACAAGTTTGCCCACAGATTGGGCACGCCAGGTCCGGTTTCGCGGCCACTAATTCTGGCCAGGTTTGATTTAGTTGCCTGACTTCAAACGGCATGAGATAGAGAAAAAAAATGGCAACTGGGTCGTTTCTAGCCGGTATGTAAATGTAGATCGTGGCAAAAGGCTGCGAATTGAATTCTAGATTTATCGGGAATTTTGTTTTAAATATGCACCTCCAGTTATGCTACCACCAACTCCTCGCTGTACTAAACTCCCTCTGAAACCCTCGCCCAGCTTCGAGAGGTCAAACATGTGGCCGTTTGGAGCTATGCCAAAGCTCCCAAGGTGGACAACTTTCAGGCATGTAATTATTATTCAGTGCAAAACTGGAAATCTGGACACTACTGGCACACACGATCGATCTCGTGGCCAAAGGAGGCACCAAACCGGACCCTTTCAAGGCTCACACGAGCGATACCCGTGTTGGAGGCAACGTGTTTTATCCTGCCCAGCTGCTGAACTGCATTTACGATGCGAATTGATCTTCAAACCGGCACAAGGGTCGGAATTCATCAACCAATGACTTGCAGGAATGTATGCCGCCGGAACCTTGGAGGCCCTGTTGATCAGAACCATATGGAGGCAAAAATCACTATCGGACGGAGCACGGTCCAGCAAAGTCCGTTTGAAATCAGGCGACATCAAGTGGCCCAATCGAGATGCGGATGCGTTGTATACTTTAGAAACACTCGCTTTTCAATTAGTTCCGTCGTGTATCTCTTCGCTTTTTCACTCGCTCCACCGCTGGAAGGAAGGCTTGCTCGAAGAGATTGCAATTCGATACACCCCGGTGATTGGAATCGGTTTGATTGATTTCGATACCGCGTTCATTTGTGCCGTGGCCAAACGCCCCACTCTTGCTTTCTTTTGCCCATTCTTCTTGTATGCAGAGGAAAATGGAAGAAAACTTGGGCCCGGGATTGTACGCGTGGAAGAAGCTGGCCGTCGTCTGGCGTGAAGGTGGAAAAACGCCGTTGGAAAGTTCAAATGCAGTTTCAGTTTCACCTGTGGAGCTACTGAGGCGGGGGGTGGTGGGAGGTGCTCATTTGCTTGGAAAGGGGGTTTGAGCCCGCGAATCAAATGCGTGAAAAACGTACCTCGTGTGCGAACGGAAAGTAAAATATGTGTTCCAAAGCCAGCAGCACCCATTCATCGGCAAGTTTGCTCTCGCACGGGAGCTGACAATATAGAAAAGGTGTGCTTTTAGTGGTGCTTAGGGTTCGCGCCCTTATATTGCCATTGTTCCTGGGTGGTTGTCGGTGGTTTTGTCTTGCGGTGTGCTGGAAATTGCTGTGCGATTTCTTGCTTTATTCAATTGTCTTGCCCATTGTGTCTTGTGCGTTTGCATTTGACGCATGCCACCTCATCATGAATTAACCCAGCTGCGTGTTTCATCGCGCAAACTCAAATGTTAGCTCTTTGCAACGTGTGCACACGCATGTGCATGTGCGCATGATTGATTGGAGTTTCGGTTTGCCTTATGATGCTTATCACAAAACGCTTCTGGCCAGTGTCGCAACACACTTCCGTATGGCCCCAGACTACCGGATCTTTGTTTGCACTCTCAGATTCGAGTTTCAATTACGCTTATCGTCCGTAGGTTTGTTTCCAATACCTTCACGGGTGTTAAACGTGAGCGTTCAGATTTGCTGTAATTTTAATCACATTTTTGTATTGTAAATTGCACGACCCATGTTTATGTTACCTTTGACGAACGGGCGATGGTAATAATTGATTTTTAAGCCGAGAAGCCAAGCTAATCAGACGCTAATAAGCTGTGGTTTGAGGTATAAACTTGCTTCTGCTGATTTTTTTTTGCCCATTTCATTGCCTTCGTAGCACTAGAAAAGAGACGACTGACGTAAAAAATGAGCAATCTTATAGGGTATGTCGATTTGCAGCGACTAAAAGCAGGGCTCGGTGGGCTAGAGTATGATGGGCGATGATGAAAAAAAAACCAAACTTCCGTTATTCTGATGTTCCGGTACGGAGATTTGGTTGATGAGCTTCTGGCTGTACGCATATCGGGAATATAATCGGATGGTTAAGCGTAACCAGGCTGCTCGTAGATCGGCTAGAAACGGGCAAACGAGAAAGAATGAGCCACGAATTGGAAACCAATCCGATCGTGCAGGATATTAACGGTTAAAGAAGCAACACCCGGCGTTAATGGTTTGAAGGTTTTTTTATTCCTTCTACTTGATGGAAAGCTCTGTAAATTGTAAGCACTTCTTAGCAGAAAGTTTCAAAAGCAGAACATTTTCATGTGTTAATGAACATGCTTCTGCAAATTGTAAAGCAGATAAATAATTGTTTTCAATAGTCGATAAAACATACAAAACGCATACTTTAATTGGATTGCAAAGCTGAGTCATTCTCATTAGTTATCTTTTTCTTGGATTGTTGTGTGTTTTCGTTCCGATTTTGTTCCCTTTTTCTCATTGCACGGTGTCATGCTCTCCAAACATTAAGGGATAATTATTGGTAACTTAATTTTGCTACAAGTTGGTCATAATAATGTACCCCAATGCGATAATGTACCCCAATGCGATCAAAATGAGGTCAAAAAGTACTAATAGAATTTTTCATTTTTGTTACAAATAATGCTTTTTAAAACCACGATAACAACACATGATAAGTTTTAACTACAAGAGCCAACAAATGCTTAAGAATTTTTGAGATTGTCGTCTGTTTTTCACAACGCTTTGGCGTCTGGGAGAAAGGAAATCCAATAAAAACGGTGATGAGTAGCTTAGAATGCACAGAAAACATTTGTACGCACACGTGACACGTTAGTGAGTACTCAGTAAAAAAAAGGGGCCAGAAAAACACCTCTGAAACAACAGCATTTTCCCACAAAATTCCAGAGATGCTTTGCCTCCGATCGATGGTTCGGAATCGACAGGAAAAGGACAGAATTGCCGTGCCGTTCCTACGGCAGTGCGTGAAGTTGTTGGCTAACGCACTTTGGATCAATCAAAAATAGAAAGCTAATGGGCGAACATGGGTTGGGTTTTGTCGTCCGTCGTCAAGCTGACGACGCACGCCGAGGTACGACTGTATCCGATTAAATTTAGATAATTTGTACGCTCCTTTCCGCATTGCCTCGTACGGTGCTGGCTGCCGTGCGAACAATTCCGGTTAAAAGTAAACGAAAGATCCAACCCCACATATTGGCTGTGTTGAAATTTAATTAAAAAACCGCGCATGATTTTCCCCACTCTCCAGCGGGGTGCTTTTTGACGAGAAAAGTTTCGACTATTGGCACGACCGAGAGGCCATGATGTTGGCATTTGTAATCGAAAATCAGCTGGCGCCTTATGGGCACTGTGTGGTGTTTAAGACAACAATTGACATTTTGGCTGCCTTCGGTTTTGGTTTCTTTGTGTCGGTGAATACACGAAACCAACGAGCCAGAACCACCAAACCAATGATGGAACGTTTTAAGCGTGAACAAATCAACTTATTTGTGTCCATAATTGAAATTTGTTTCGTGTACTTCTCTACGATTGAGCATCTTTGTTTTTTAGCACCAAAATTCACAAACAACGAACCTCGTATTTAACCTTCAGTTTGTTCAGGAATTACATTACAAACATTTACGGTCTTTTGCATTTAACTCTGTATCTGGGTGAGGTGCAAAAGTACTTCCCTCTACAGTATGACAAAGCCTTACACTGTGATCATCCACGATCACCAGCGATCGGTAGTGTTGGTGCTGATGTCGTTGTGTGTAGAATTTGTGAAAGGTGAAGGTGCGCCAGCTGGGAAGGGAAAACACGCCTCAGCAACATCGGTGGATTCGCTTTCTTGCGCGTTAGTGGCTTTGGTTAATTCATTTTCATCTCACTCCCCCACCCCCCCTACCATCTGGCCGATCTGGGTTTTGGCGGCGACGATCGAGGGAGGGAGTGGGTTGAGGGGGGTGGGGGTTAGCGAATGAAATGACGTTTGGCGTCCTTATTTCCTGACATCCATCTCCCCCAGAAAAGGCCATCGTAAAGCGCACAACATGACATTTATTTGGCGTAGTGGATGGTGTGCGTGTGTGTATGTCTCAAGCGTAATATTTTTTTTTGCGCCCTAGCCCCCCGCCTCCCCCTTGCTGCGCTTCGTTTAGTGCCCAAGCTGGTTTTGGGGTGAAATCATATGTTTTTCGCCCTCCTTCGTACGATCGTACCAACACTACGTCACGCTCCGTGTTTGGATAAGCGCGAAGCGGAACCTCTCACTGTTTTTTTTTTAAGACATCTAGCGAGTCTTTGGTTGGCGGTTTTGAAGCGTTTCCCGTCAGTGTTGTGCCAAAGATGACTACGCTTTTCTTTTGGCATGATGCTGTTTGCTCGCCGCGTCGACCTGTACTCACACACAGAGGGGTCCGGTTCGGTGGCACACACCACTGTGTGTGGCGTCCATCGAGGGTGGCTTCATTGCTTCATTCATCGAACCTGGCTGCTGTTTTTTCTTGGCCACGAGCTTCTTAAACGAGCGGCAGCGATTGTGAACGTCAAGCTGAAGAAAGTGAACACCCTCGTGATTGCACAGAGGCCTGTATCTTAAAGCCACAGTAAAGATTGTCGCCGAGCGAACGTTGATACGACGACTCTTCGAGCAGTCTACTTCCGCGAATGACGTGTGAAATGTTTCCTCTTTCTAGGGAGGATCATTTTTCCCTTCCACGTGAAGGTGGAGTTATTTTTTGACGGCTGTGTCTGTTGGTGAGACCATGAAGCCATCAAGCAGTTACTTTCACAAATCAAAACGTAGATTAATTTTAATCTTACTGCCAGAACGTGCTGGCGTTGCTGTGGCGACGTTTATTTGTCTTGGAATGCACCGTCTCGTAACGCAATATGTATGATTTTTTGCCCATAAATATGTCCCACACCCCCGCAGTGATCCTTTATTTTTCTACTTCCTGCACGTTTTCGGAAACCACGGTCGATGGATGGATCAGTTGTTAAAGAACTGACCACCTTCGGTGTTTCGAATGTGTGCAATGTTGTCGCACCAACACACCATCCCTTCTACGTAAGCAACGACACAACAGAGGGTCTCGAGGCTGGGAAATCCACAGCAAGCGAAAAAGGGAAGGGAATCAAAAGAAAAACGGGCGCCCCAATTCGATGCTCGACGTATGCTGCTGCTGCTGCCCGACCCAGACGGCTGACTTCACCGGCCGTTAGAAACTGGGTCAAATCGCACTCACTGCTGCAGCGGGACTGAGCCTGAGTTATGTTGGGGCTGTAGCGCTACTAGGCCGACCGCCGCTAATGGACACGACAGGAACGACGAGAGGGCCGTCGAGATCAGAGTAGAAGGGAGCGGCAGAAGTTATCTTTCGGTGGTCGAAGGAAGCAAAACAGCAGCAGACCTCTTTGGAGGAGTTGGGTGTTTCAATGGAGCAAACGTTGTGAAGGAAGGAGAACTCCTCTTGGTGTTGTTGGCGGTTGGCCACTGGCAAAACACAATACTGTTGCCCCGTTGGGAGTCGGCGTGACGTTTGCGTTTTTGTGGTGTGCGTTTTATGGACGCCAACTGGCTGTGAGGGGGCTTTCTGTAGTGCGAGTTGGACGGTTTACTTGCTTTTTTTCTGTTTGCTGACTGAGTTGGCAACCTTTTTGCTTTTGGTCTTTTAGAATTTTGTTGCTCATTGACACTGAGGAAGCAGCTGGGTATTTGCGAGCTAAAAGGCTTATTTTTCCATAGAACATTTCAAACACTTTAGTGCTTTTTAAAACCAACAATGTGGCGTAAAATATTACTACCACAATGTGCCGAGATAGCATTATTATCAATACACGTTTTCAGAGATATTTTAGCTACTTTTCTGTGCATAAAACGATCCATTACCTATGATCCATTACTAATTACGTTAATCCGCAAAACATGTACTAATTTTTAATATAATAAAATCATAAATATCAACGAACTTCAATCCATCGACTCCATGCACTCGGCGTTTAAGTGACTTATTTTCAGTTCATTGAAATGCCCATTGTAATCAACCATGTTGTTATCCTAGTTAAATCCCCTCCGACCTCGTGTACTGCCTTAGCGCCCTTTCGTGGCCATAGGAAGCAAGCAAAACATGCTTACACCCGGTTGTGGCCCAGGGTTTTTGGTTCGGCACACTCCTCAATGCCATTCCGCCAACGCCGTCACCGGGTTCGTTAAATTCGCGTTTACAATGACGCAAACATATTTACGGTGTCGCACCCGCAGCGACCGTCGGTTGAGGGAGGGAGGGAAGGTGTGTGGGAGGGGAGGAGTGGCCCAAGTGTACAGTGACCCTGGTCGAAAAAATCCGCACCACAAGAAGCCCGAAAAAGCAGGAAGAAAGCTTCGGCGGCCTGTGCCGGAATGGGACGGGTGAAGAAGCAAAATAAAAATAAAAAAAAATAAAATGGAAGGAAAAACGTCATCGCTTTCCCAGCCCCGAAAGTGCGGGTTGGCCACAACAATAAAAACGCCACCGCAACCGCAACAGCCAAACGGTGAACGAGCAATTTGCATGGACCGCGGTTGATTTTTCCGTCGGGTGTAAACTATAGTCTCGTCGTCGTGCGCGGTGGTGTGGCATTGTTGCGTTAGTATCAGTGCGTTGGAGGTATGTGGCATTTCGAGTGGGCCACGTAGGGCAGAAGTTTTTCGCGTTAAAAATTAACTCATGACAATTATGTGCCGAAGGTAGGCTAGTAGGAGGCATTTTTTCACTCTTTTTCGCGGTTTTGCCACGGTTGTCCACAATAAGTCGATGCATGCAGTTACCGAAGGCTAGTAAACCTTGGAAAATATCGTAGACGACATTCCAGAATTTGGACACTTCCTTTACGCTTCATTGCTTGAAACACGGCGTTTAACAGCTGCAATAGGATTTAATTTACAGAAGCGAACACAAATGACCAAAATCGATCTACTTCAACGATCTTTCGATTTTCAAACCCCCCTCTAAACCTCTCGAAAGCTCGCTCAACACAATCTCCGGGTTGAAGGCTTTTGTTTTCTTAAGGGATTTGTAAACTGTCCCCTTTTCGTCGTCTACTGGCCAGCCGGACCAAAGGAATTTGTGTCGTGTATTTGTGGCACACCAACAGCGTGTGAGTGTGTGTGTGTTTCTGCATTGCAACCGTGGAACCGTCGATTGGTAGCGGAACCGGTTTTCATTCCTCAACCGCGAGTAAAGCCGCCCGAAAGGGGGTGGCCTTGGCTTGAGTCAATAGTGCAATGGATTGGAAAATGGTCCCACCGCATTTGTGGCCCTCTCTGCATCATCATTGATGGATGAGTAATACGATGATCGGAATAAATTGGTTTCACGTTCTACAAAAAAAAAAAAGGGCGGCAGTCTTTTTCACGCCCTCCTCCCAGTGGCAGCTTTCGCTTTGAGTTAAACATATTGCTCGTAGATCGTGTTGCGAATCAACCCCATGACAAATGTCTGAAGGTGAGATGTGTTCGCTTTGGATGTTCGCTAGCCTAGCGCAGCTGGGGATCGGTTGTACTAAATCCATCGCATTTTCGACTGCTGGTCGGCTTATGCCGGAGTTTGGATTTTTTTTTCGCTTCGAAACTGTAATGTTTGTTTCCTTCACCTTCCGTAAGTTGTCCAAACTAGTGTTGGGCGGTCGTAAGTCGGTGGTTGTCGGTGTTCCACTTTTTCTGGACCTGGGTGAAAACAGAAACGCTGGAATGACGACAGCCTGTACGCGCTGTAGGTGCTGGGAAAGAATGAGAAACACGGTTTAAATCAATGCTCAGCCAAAGAGCTCGTAAGCGAAAAAGAAGCGTGAAACAACAGTGGAAAAGAGCGTGGAAGAAAGATTAAAGCTGCGATGTTGAAGCGGGTTTACTAAGGCCAACGTAGGGGATTATAGGTTATGGATTTGTTTTAAACCAACTCTTTTAAGCTTCGGGGCAAGCAAACGCGTTGAATAAGTCTATACTTTGATCACAAACGTCTTCTCAACCTCATTAATTAAAGGTTCCACGTTTCTCAGCTTGTCTAATGGTAGTATGTTTTCTGTTCATTTTATGTTATTTTATAATCTGCCATCATGTATTGGAAATTCCGGTGATAGGGGTTTCGTATTAAAAACCAAATAAGTATATTTATGCTATGAAAGAAACCTTATCTTTCGAAGAAGTTTAATTCTTCACGTAATTCGAACAAGAAGTCGCACGTGGTTTTTCGCACCGTTGTAACATAGTATGTAATATTTGTTTTTTTTTTCTTTCTTCCAGAGCCCGTGTGTTAGAAGTTATGCCAAGCGTTTTGAAGTGAAATGAGAAGTTACCGCGATTGTGAGGTGGTGATCAAAAAAGCGAAGCAAAAAAATCGTGAGCATTGGGTGAGCGGTGTGAAAAGCTGTGCTATCGAAAGTGGTTGCGAAATGTGCTAAGCTAAGCTAGTCGTAAGTCAATAGCGGTGGCAGGGAGGAAAACCCGTATATTACCGAGGCCTTACCGTAGTGCATATGATTGATACGTGCGTGCGTGCGTGCGTGCATGCGTGCGAGCAAAAAGTGAAAGTGTTCTCGCGCCTAGGGCTCATCTAAATGGTGCATTTCGTTGCTAATAGCAGCAGCAGCAGTAGGAGCAGCAGCAGCAGAAGCAGAAGCAACAATGACGCAAGCAAAGGAGGATCAAGTGAAGGATGTGGCACCGGCGGGCGACGGCGGGGGCGGTGCAGGTGTTGGGGCTCCAACCGGCTTCCATAATCATCCCCAACAGCAACACCAGCCGGGTCCACTGCCTTTACACCCGCATCAGGAACACCCGCTCGAGTCAACGTACGTGTTTCCGGGATCACCTCAAGGAACCACACAAACGGCTCCTCCGGTAGCTCAGCTGATGGTTAGTGGAGTCATTGCAGCAGTCAGCAGTAACACCAGCAGCAATGTGAACCCAACGGCAGGTCGGATATTGGTGGAATATCCTCGCACCACCGTCGGAGGTCATTCGCGATCTGTCAGTCACGGTGAGGGTTCGTTTGGAGGTTCACTTCAGGCCGGAAGTGGCACTACTACTGGACGACCATCAGCCTTGAAATCCGCCGTTAAAGGGGGCCACCAGAGGGCGCTTTCTCAGGGCCAAATCATGGATGCACCGACGATCGCCACCCGGGGCCACAGTCGTGTTGGTTCTAAAACGGACTTCATTTTGCCACCCGGTCACAAGGAACAACCGGAACAGCGGGACACGCTGGCACCACATTCGGGTGGTTCTGTGAAGGGACACTCGCGGCAAGCCTCTCGATCGGAGTCGATCTACACGCTTCGTCGGGCGGATAAACCACCCTGGTGGAAGCGGTTCATGTTCTGCCGATCGGCTAGTAGCAAGCTGGAAGATCGAGGTTACCGGATAGTGGTTCCAAATCACACTGTCCCGCCAAAAACACCCAAAAGAGACCACCCGAATGGGCGGTTGTGTGGGAATAAGATCCGTACCACCAAGTACACGCTGTTGTCGTTCGTGCCGAAGAATCTGCTGGAGCAGTTTCACCGAATCGCAAACCTGTACTTCATCTTCATCGTGCTGTTGAACTGGTTCCCGCAGATAAACGCCTTTGGGAAGGAGATCGCCATGATTCCGGTGCTGTTCGTGCTTGGTGTGACCGCGATAAAGGATCTGTTTGAGGATCGCCGCCGTAAGGCGTCTGACAAGCGGATCAACAACTCGACCTGTCGCGTTTACAATGGGTAAGTGAGGGTTCGAGAGGGTTTATCAGCGATATCCACGCTGTGTGACGGTGTTATAATCGCCGAAGGTCTCGATTTGGGTTGAGATCAATAAAATATGGGCTGCTTTATCGCTCAATAACGATGTCCCGCCGGTGTGTGGATTTCGTATCGCAAAAATGGCCCCAAAGGGGTTGGACTTCCGCACCGGGCAGGGTAGCGCAATAAAGCGCAAGTAAAGCCAATTCCGACGCGCAAACGTGTTAAGCCTGCGTGATAAAGTTTTCGCGAGGAATCACGCTCCATTTGTGTTTGGTGAAATGTGGCCACGACCGTTTTTCTGTGCCCCGTTATCGCTGTGTTGCATCGTTTGGCACGTCGTGTCCGGTTGAGGTTACGTCAAAAACAAATCACTACACCCAAATGCTGGTACGTCCGTATCAGAGTGTGAGAGAGCCACAAAATTTCCATCATTTTTCCAGCCATATACGTGCGCGGTTAAAGTGATTGATCACCTTCATCTTGTTGGCAGTTTATTGTTCACGAAGCATATATCGGGGAAATTCCTTTTGTACGGCGCACGCTTTTGTCCTATCTACTGGGTCCATTTTCTTCGTCGGGCTCGAATTTTGATGAATGAAAATGTCGTTGCATAAAAATCGAACCAGACACGAGCCGAGGTACGTGAGGCAATCGTGCAAATTATTGATCATCAAACTGGCGTTAACACATGTGCGAAGATAACATAAAAAGGGCTGTGATCGCGCATTTTATCACACGCCAAATCCCCTTCTCTACAGCTGTTCAAATGCCATGTGCGACGAGAGGCACAACGCTAATAAGGCAAGCAGTTCAATGCCAAACTAAAAACAAACCGTCACACGAGCCAATAGACACACGGTCGCTTCTGTGCTCAGGTTCCGCTCGTGGGATGTTGTGTTGACGCGTCCCTTTTTCCCGGGGCTATTACAACGATGTATTTGTCGCAATGTAATTGTGTGCTGTGGTACTTTTTCTCTTCACCACGCGAGTGGCCCAGAGGCGGCACACAAACACACGTTTTGGTTGATCGTTTTTCCCTCTTTCTGTATGTATCGTTCTCGCCACATCGCCTCAGCTGAGCTTCCCTATAAGGGGGAGGTTCTTTGAGGGCGTACTATGTTGTCCACGTGTCCACACACACACACACACCAGACCCGATGGTTAGATGGCAGAATGTGGCAGAGATAGCGACAAATTATCGTAAAAGCTGCTCCACGAACTGCCGGGGGGTTTGCCAGGAATGTTGCCGTTTCTCGGACACGTGTGTCGATTCCGGCCCGTTGGATGAGTTTGAGGGTTGCCTCGCACCATAATTATAGACCGCTGTTTACTGTATGCTTTTTTTCTCGGTGCTGCTCTACCATCAGACAGGCTTTAAAGGCTTTTCCTTCATCCCGTTGATGTAAAAGCGAATGTAACGGGAGCTTGTCTTCGATTCGATTATTCAGGGAAACTGTTGCAGGTAAAGATCACGAAGAACGTGCGGCATTTTTCAAAGGTCTTTGCCTGAGGATTGTCGCCAGAAAACGTGTTTCGAAGAGACAAAAAGGCCCCCCGTTGGCACTAGCGAAAGTGAATATGTTTTGAAAATGGAAAAACAAAAAGCCGTACAACAACCGGACGCGAGAGAAGGCCCAAAACGTGCGCACGATGGAAAATTGCGGAAAGCGACACGGGGACACAATAATTAGCGTGTGCAATTTTCTGCCACAATTCGTTCTAATACGGTCACAGTTGGATGGTCGCGCGTTCTTCATGTGCATGTTCTCATGTCGCCAGGCCTAGGGCCTTTGTCGTGAAACGTGAATCTCGGCAAGAGTGTGTAAGGACGAGTCAGCGTTGCCAGAGGACGGTCAAGAGTTGCGTAATGTAATTTTCGCCTGCCCGACCCCGCGAGTTTTCCGTGACATTGCCGCAGCCCGGCCGGCGTTACAACCGCGGGACGTCGTTTATTATTTATACCGCTTTTCGCAGCCGTGCAAAAGTGGCCATTTTTGTCCCGCACATGACGAGCTCTGGGCCGGCCTCGACTTAAACTTGAGCTCGCGTGTTGCATTATGGCGTTGAGAATGGCGGCTGACTTCTTTGCCGACTCGACCGATTTGCAAGTCGTTCCCGGATTTCGTAAAATAAACACGGCAACAAAAAAAAACTGATGAGCTATTCACGACCGCCAAAGCATGTAGACGGACATGGTATGATGGTGAGAGGACGCATTGCCGGGCAGAGTGTTGGATTTTTTTTGCTTCGTTTTGTACCAAGCACAGTGGGGGCCCATTTATCATCGTTCAGACGGAACCTACGTCGGAGCTGGTGACATCGAATGATGTGGGAGAACAAATTTTGATAGCAATGCTGGAAAAACTCTCCCATGTCCATCACCAACCGTGTTATCGATCGAGAACGGAAAGTGTTCCAGCTGATATTGACCGATAGTGAAGGAATCTGATGGACACTTGAACCTGAACACTGGGGGTGGAACTCGATTACACAGGTCCGTGTTGTTGCGGGCTGGCCGATAGGAGCGTTGTTGTATGCTGTTTCCGTCCTTCCCGTCCGCCTGAGGCATGAAAATGCGTTTTTGATCAATGGGTCGATATTTTATTGCGCTTTTTATTTCCACTCATTTCTTTTTTTCCAACCGATTTCGATCGCCGTGAAATGTGTGTAAAAAGAAAAAAAAACAGGACGTCATCTCCGGGAGGAAACAAACAGCCGTTTATCTTTTCACGTTTAACGTTATCAGCGCAACACGACGGCTTATCTTCGCGATTAGACGAAATTGGTACCAATGGGTAAAAATGGGCTGTTGTAAAATTCGCTCGATCCCAGCGTCACCTGCGTTTACTATGGGCTTTCCCTGCCTCTGCCTAGTGGTGCCTAAATGAGGGGGAACTAATCTCGTTCGTAATGCATGATTTATTTCGTCGGCAAACGTTTTACATGAAACTGATTACGTCCATTCCGAAGAAACGAGAGCTCGGCAGTGTGAATATGGGTTTAAAGGTAAGCTTACGCTTAATGCCTTTTCCACTTCGTAGCTCTGCAAAAATAACCTCGCAATATTTGGAGAATCATTTCCCACTCTAGTTTATTTCGTGGCCAGGGCTTTATCTTGCTGTTTTGTTATCTGTGATATTGATATGAATCCGAAATTCATTCATTAACGTACGATCGGTGTGATGTACGAACGACTTGAATTATCTTGTGAAATATTGTGCAATCATACAACCTGTGAACAAATTACTTATCGTTAAAAACTAACAACATGGTAATGCAACTAATCGTTAGAGTCACTTAGTATCGTGGTAAAACGGGTCTGATTTTAAAATCACAGGTATTTTGTCAAGTCACAGTCACAAAAGGAAGTTAGAATTTGTTTGGTCACAATTGAAGCGAGTTGAAAATCAATTAGGATTTTAAGAACACAAATTTATTCGTGGAATGGTTCAAAAATTGGCATTTTATTTAATTTTCCAAGCAAATTAATTCCATTGGTTGGATTTCATGGCGCATGTTTACAACTCGTTTTCCCACCATAGACGACGCCAATCTAGCTGTCCAGACAGGTGTTGAACTCAATAGCAGTCGCGACTAAATTTGCTGACAATTCCGCACCCTTCAGGGCCAAGCATAGTTTGCCTCTATTCAAGACTGCATTAAGGTTGGAAACCAGCTGGGCGTACATCGAGAATGAGCTAGCCTGCGACGGCTGCAGTACTTCCTTCAGCTCATCGTTCGTCCTCTGGAAACGAAAACGTCCTCGGTCAGTAACCAGATGCATCAGTAACTTGTCATTTAGTACTCACCGCAGTAAGCTTGACGACCGCAATGTTCCTCGCGGAGGCATCGGTGGTGTTGGTGATACCTGACAGAGCATCGTTCCACATCTTGAAATATCCCTCCCGATCTTTTACCAACGCATCGATCGATCGCTGTTGTCCACGGAAAACCGCTTCCACTTGGCCGGACATGGACGAGAAGCAACCGTTCATAGAAGAAGCTAAATTGGACGACAAATACTGCACGTAAGGGCTGATGGAGGAGATCGCGCATGATTTGCCCCTCGCAGGAGCTTTTGGGATGCGTCGAATCGCTCCATCCACTACACGGTACACGGTGAAAAGTATATTCTGACTCTCGCCCAGCACGTCATCCGTGGCTATGTCGATCAAATGGTCCAACTGTTCTTCGATGTTTGGTCTCAGAATGTTGTACGTTCCTCTGAACTGGAAGCTGAACAAGCTCGTCACCTCGACGATATTCGGTGCATACGGTGTGATGACGCTTTCTTTGAAGTAGTTGATCTTCGCATTGAACGCACGAACGTCGGCAGCGATGGTGGATTCGGACGCACGAAACTGTCGTCGAAAGTCGACCGAGTGCCCAGTCAGCGCGGTGTACATAGACGACAGGCTGGAGTCGACATTGCTGAACGCCTGTGACAGCTGGCCAATGTAGGTCGACATTAGCGCATCGGAGTCCGTCAGCACTGTAGCCGTTTCTTGCAATTTTCCGATGACCACGGCAACTTCGTTGTTGAGGGCATCTAACGCACCGACGATGGCTGTCATTTGCGTTTTAGTCAGCTTCTCGAAGATGGACTTTGCCGTAACCGGGCTCGAAAACGTGTCGATGGTGCGTTTGAAAAGAGCCAACGATCGATCGATGTCTGCCAATATGAGCACGATGGAGTCTCGCGATTTACCGATCTGAGCACCGTATTCTGGGGCATAGGATGTAATCGAGGTGATGGCAGTGTTTGTCTCCTGCGTTACAGCCGTGACAGAGTCGGCGTAGATCTCGCTCAATTTCTGGAAGACCTCCGCAGGGGCATCGGTCGTGTTCACCGCTGCCCAGCTGATGCGATTGGTGAAAGCCGCGACACGGTTCACGATAATGTCGTACAGCTGCAACACGGCACTAGCCGTCACGTTGTGACTCACGCTACTCAAGGGTAGTTTCGTTGAAAACGTAACCATCGATTGCTTAGAGGACTCCACCGCGAGTCCGATCGCTCTGGCGGATTCCGCCAAGTCTGCATCCGTCTGAAAGCCACCCTGAACGGACACCCCAAAGAACGGCGTGCCCCTGGCGCACTGGGAAGGATATATGTAAAGCCGGTTGCCAAATTTAAATGTCAATCGATGGTGGTGCGACGTTTTGGGTGACGACTTACCTGCAGGACCGTAAATAACGCCCATACTGCTGCCAACTTCATCCCCACCCAGCGGTCGCGATTGAGTCGCGACTTTAATGCACCAAAAACACGTCAAAAAATAAATTACACCACGGAAGGACCCCACACGAAACGAGCGCTCTCGGTTTTGGGATGGGTTTTCTTTGGTTTTGTATCAAAGCTATGGGATTACTTTTTTACCGAAACCTCGAGCCGAGGCCGAGACTAGTCCACGAATGTACCGTGTCTGGATTGTCACCGCCGAGTGGATGTTACGAAAATTTGAATCTGTTTTCGACACATTTTATGTTGTCTTTTGTCCGAATCAATCATTCTCCGGAGGGGTTTTTCTTTGTTTAATCAGCTGCATTCGTTGTCTAGCGAGGCGTGATATGAAGCAACTCGCAATGAAGTTAACACACAATAAACCGATCGCGGGTACGTTGTGCTACTTCGAGAAAGGGAGCATTTAGTTGAAAAGTTGGTTGGCGAAAATGAAGTTGCTCGTAGTTTGGCTTATGGTGATCTCACTACTTGTAAGTAACAACGAAATTGATCGTCGGTTAGGATTCTGAACAGTTTAAACTCATGCTCAGAATCAATAACGACTGCATCAAAATGAGATCAATTTGACGTCGAATTGATTCGATCACTTCCGCAATGGTTAGTATACTTTGCGTAACGTTGCGTTTCGTTGGGTTGTGCAATCTACTTTAAGGGATGTGAAGCGTTGTTCGGAATTGAAGTATCACCGAATATCCCCGAGGCTGCAAGCATAACCAGCGCCTGTTCGAAGCTAATATCCGTTTCGCAACAAATCATCTCCGCAACCAACAGCCTTAGTGAGGCATCGTTTGGGACGTACCAGCTTCAAAATGGCGTCACGTCTATGCTTTCCTCGGTGAAACAAACCTACACCGCCCTGATAGCGATCGCACAAGAGCTGATCACGGTGACTAACGCGAACAGTGGCAATTTGGATACCTTATTTACGAATCTCCAATCGAACCTGGCGGCATTCAGTATGACAACGATTACGGTCCGTTTTGCCGCGTGGTTTATGCTGCTGGATCCAAGCGCGATACCCGACACCTCCATTGTCACGCTGACGCTAAACGATGTGAGCACATTCTTCAACAGCGTTGTGCCTCAGAAAGTGAAGCAATTTTCTGCGAGCAGAATTTCACAAGCCACATTCTACAACGCCATCTCGAAGGACCAAATGAGCACGTTTGCGCAAGGCCTAACGGCGTTGGCACAGAACCAAGAAACCGTCATGGTACCGTTCGTCAACAGCGTGGCCGGTGCTTTTCGAACGAGCAATGAAAAGCAGACGTTGTTCCTAACAAACGCCGATTCGGCATTCCAGAGTGCGGAAGCAACGTTCGCCTCAACGTATACGCGCATCTTCGAACTGAACAAGCAGTTCCGTACGGCGGCAAACGAGATACAACCCACGATTCGTTCCTCCGTCGAGCGGTTCACAAAGAGCATGGACGAGTTCCACGATCTGTACCTTGGTGCATCAGGTGCGGATTACATCACGATGGCAAGCGAAATGTACAACTCGTTCTCGCTTAATGTCACCGAGCAAACGAAGGTAGTAGAAGCACGACTGGAACTAGCTCGAAATAGTGCCACCGACAATCCGGTGGCTAGTTTTGGGGAAGCACTTGCCTTTGGGTTCAAGATAGTGAGTCGGGCGCTTGTGAGGATCATGCAAAAAGCAACCAACACCGCTGGTATCAACTGTCTGCATCAGGCTATCGGTAAGTTCAGTGTCGATTACACCAGCAATCTGCGGAGTGCCTTTGGTTTGTGCATCTCCAGCAGTGACTATGACTTTTCGGCTCCTGTCACCGCTCAGATGACTACGGTGAAAGACATCCAGAATGACATGCTGCAGTACTTTAAAATGCTCAACACCGCACTCGGTGGGGTGTCAAATTCGAGTCCCGTTAGTGCGAGGATCCAAGCGGACACGTTTCTTACAGCGGTAGGTGCTTGAAAAGCACGATCACCATTCGTCATTTCGTACACTAAACAACGTTGCCGTTCTTTCTCTCTGTCTCTCTCTCTCTGTAGTACTTTAGCCAAAGGGTCTCTATAATGACCACCTTGATGCAGCAGCTGGTCAACATGGCAAATGAACTGAATGTTGATTACAACCTACTGATCGCTCGGTCTCGCTACTGTCTGGCAATGAATGTTGCCGTCGCGAAGCAGTTGTCGTCAGACTTTTCCCAGGCGATCATCGCGTGCTAATAAGGGAAAATGAATGTGTCAAAAACGTGAAATCAGCCATCAGAACACCTCGCAGGTGTGACATTTCACGTGTTTGGTGTTTGCGATTTCTTTCGAATCTTTTTTTCCAGATTGCAAAATATTACTTGAAACGCGTGATCTTTTCAATTGGATCGTGATCTTCTTCATACTCGTTCCTCACGATCGTTCCGAGATGATTAATACACTGTAGCAAGATCATTGTTGACCCTGCGATTAAATTAATACAATCGGATGCAAGAACTGGAATAGTTTTGATTATATTATTTACCATTAAACAGAGACCCGAAATGATCGATCATATCGTCGGCACGGACCTTTTTCTATGCTCGTCAATTCAATGTCCAATTGAGCTGGGATGCGTCTTAAAGCACGAGTCCTTTATGCATTACGCGGAGGGTGATTTGTACGCCACGTGGTAAAAGCAAAACTTAAAGACGGCAGTGTGCAACGTTACCAGAAGCTGAGTGAATAATAAATGCGATAAGTGGCGCAATTATCAACGACGATGAGGTGGGCAGCGGTTGTTACTGTCAATCATTTCACTGAACCTTGACCCTCCGACCACGGCATCGCAATCCGGTAAACCGTGAATCGTTGTAATCATTTAAAGTGCCCCCAGAGGGTGTAATTGGTTGTTTTGATTCGGGCCCGTGACCACCGAGCGTAGCGTCGTAGTGATTGCGATTTGAATGGGAAATGTCAGCACGATGTGATAAGACGCGAAGAACGTCGGCCTGTCGGCGTAATGAGCGATCGTATCACAAAGGAATCGAAATCGGCAGCTAGGAAAGAAATTTTCCGCACGTTTTCGCAAGATTGAAGCGCGGTTTTGGCAGGAAAAAAGGTACAATTTTCGGTGCATTGTAAAATGAACACGTACGAATGAACCCATCGTGACACTTGAGCTCTTTATTATTACCATCATGCTCGTTATTATGTCCTCTTTTGTATCGATCATACCCGACAGTGCTGTTACACTTGCCGCGTCTCCACTAAGGCACGGAAAAAAGCCCAGTCAAAAATCATGACCACAACCTTCGCGGTTAGTTTGGTGTTGTCCCCCGTTTGCCTGGAATCCGGATGAAACAGGGGCAATTAATTGCATTGGGGGTAGGTTTCGCTTGGCGTGGAATAAATTTGTTCGATCGTTTCCTACCCCAACCGGAACATTGGCGCTAATCGTCGTCGCTACTCAGCGAACGAAAATCATTACCATTACATGGCGCTTAACAACCGCTCGAAGTGGTCTGGTGTTGGTAGTACCACCGACGCCTTTTGCGTTCATTTTTGTCATGCAAACGTTTGCAAAAAGCGCGTCGGAAGAAGAGCTCTCGCAAGCTCTCGGAACTACTTTAGTTCGCGAGGAAAAACCCACCGTGAGTTTCCACCGAGAAAAGCGAACGGGGCGGCACACCTTGCATGTCCCGCTTCGCTGGGGATGAGTAAGAGCTGGATCATTTGTTTACGGGTACAACAAATTATGAAAGAAGTCATTTGTGTGTGAGCCAACCCATTGGGGGAGGTGGGTTTCCGCACGTTTTGTCCAGAGCACGTACACGGAAGGTGTGCCATCGTCGAACGGCACTAACCATAGCAACAAAAAGGGGTGTATGTTTGTGCGGCGGTTACGGTGTCTCACCAACATCGGCATAATCATCACTGGAGCCACCACCATCATCGTTGCAGTTCCGCAGATAAACGACGGCTTGCCTGTTTTGGAACCATCGGCTTCTCAGCCGTTGTGGATGAAACTGTTCGCAGTCGAGAAACGCTTCCCTCCCAAAACACAGGCGCGCGTTTTTCCATCCCTCGGTAAAACGCTTTCGTAACCATTTTCTTTCTTTTTTCTTCAACTCGATTCGTTACTACCAATTGGGTAAACGTTTTAGTAGCGATTCCATCGTTTTTGGGGGGTCCAGTAGAAGGATGTAAACAAAAACCCTTTTTCATCGTCTGCCTGGGGGTGAGTGGTGGTACCTGTTGGGGGTGAAGCGTTGTCGTGGCAAATGGCTCAAACCGATGCAGGGTTTTTGCGCGAACATCTGGTCCGCGATCATCTCCCAGGGCGAAGGTGACGCATCACATCAACTGCGGAATGCTGTTTGCCTCCCACGGCGTGTCATCTATCGATTGCAGCCGACAAACGGAGCAATTGGCATTAAGAGGCGGTGTTTTTTTTCCTCTTTTCTTACCGATGCACGTTCGCAGCTTCTGTGAACTTATGGATGCGACAGATGCTTACGGTTATAATAAAATCGATATTTCATTTCCCAATGAAGATCGCTCGATGAAGATGTTGTGGGTGGTGTTCTCGTTGTATTTCAATGTCAGGGTTTAGCAGAAGCATGAAACGGATAGTTTTGTAACCGTATTGCTTTGCGAGATGCTGACGGTTACAAAATCGATATTTTATTTTCCAATGAGGATCATATGTTCTGTGATGTACTCGTGAAATTTCAAGTTAAGTATAAAGATGGACCGGAATGTTTAAACTTGCAGAATTCATAATGCAAACTTGCCGAATTTCACCACTGAATGTCGGATAAAACCCGCTAAGGAAATTTTTGCGTTTATGCTGTCTGAAAAACAGCAAATAACCCCGTGCTCGCTACCATATGGTGACGTTAGTTTTTTATTTTCCATTTCAACAACCATCGTCCGCGCGCCACCTTTCGTAGTGTCACATGGATGTGCGAGCATGTGTAGAGCTTGATAGGGGGGGGGGGGTAAAAAAAAGAAAGAAAAGGATTACCACAGGTTGCACGTGACGGAATGGCTTTAATTTCCGCCGTAATTGAAGGCAGGGGTCGGTTGTGTTGGAAAAGGCCACCCGGTTTTCCTCGCCAGCACATGCAATCGAACCATGCTGCCATATTCGCTTCCAGGGTGTTGCTTGAAGCCTCGTAGGCCACACAACTCCACAAACCAGTTTGTGAGCGTGATTTTGGTACCTACATCTGCCCCTACTCTACATCCATAATATACACCTCGGACATAGCGAACAAAAACCTCCTGACCATCAGCAGCATGATGTTGTTGCAGCCGTCTAGCTACCTTCACCGTGGGTAACTGGCACGCTCGAGGTTCAAGGTCACGTTCGTCCTTCATTTCGCCGCGCACACTAAATGCTCTCCCGGAAGTGAACGTGTGCAACCTGAAGCGCACCAAACCGAATAAAATGTGTACACCATCACCAGGGAGGGCACCCTCGGGCAGGAAGTGGCCAGAAGTGGTGAAACTCCATTGCCCCACGATTGTCATCGTTGACGGTTGTGTGGTTGTTGCGCTTAGATGGTCATTCGCCACACATACAGCTACACGTGAAGCACGAGCCACCATATTATGCACTGACACGGACGGCATATAGAGGCACCTTCACCTAACAGTGGAAAAAATGCACACGACGATTTGACCATGACCGGTCGGGATTTTCCACCACCTCAAGGGTGGGTGGATGGGTGAGATGTTTTTCCTTTTATGGGTGTGTGTGTGTGTGTGTGTGGTTTGGACTCCTCCACATGATTGCGCTTTATGCTCACCAGGTCGGTCACGTGAGGATCGTGTTTCCGCACTAGTCGGCAGGAAATCAACGCCGCCTCGGCAGTGAAAGCAAAAGGCGCCACAATTACGTATCATTTATCATCGCTGAAGGCGCATGCACGCACGCACGCAAAGGCACCACTGACACACAAATCTCCCGCTCAACCATGCGGGCTTGTGGTCATCTAATATTCAAAGCATGGAGCATAAATTAAGGGGAAAACGATTGCTCGCCTGGTCGTCCGATGAGCGTCATGTGCGTGTGTGTGTGTATGTGGCACTCGATCGAGTTAAGGGAATCACGTCCCGCATGCGTCTTCCCGGTGGTCTGGCTGGCGATTTTCCAACCCAAAAAGCAGAAACATTTTGTTCTACTGAGCGTCCCAAAAAGGCGGTGTTTTTTTCCACCGAAGCGCGATCGTAGAGAAATTTTTGATTGGATGTGATCGATCTGGCATTGTACGCGTGATAATCAAAATGCAATTAATCGTACCCTTCGAGCGGGCCACAATTGATGCGTCTAATTGGGAGCACCATTCAAGAATAAATGGGTGAAATTCACGCACGCAACGCAACCGGTTGTTGGATGATCTTCACCGGGGTGGATGTGTTTCTCCGTGATTACGATGGTATCAAGCACGAGCCGATTAACAGCGTGGAAGCAACCGCGGTGGCCAAGAACCTTCCCCGGAACCGGTACACGCGCATTCCATGTACGGCGAGACGGGCAAACATATAAGCATAAACCTTGACGTGCGCATGAGGCTACGTGCGCCACCATTAAGTGCTGGTTTAGACCTCACGGAGGTTGTTGGCCACAATTTGCACCGAATGGGAATGACATGCCATCGGCGAAGGGCGTTCAAAAGTGCGGGAGGACCAACGTGGAGCACTGGGAAAATGACGGCTCAAAACTGAAAGCTTACACTCGATGTCACCAGTAAATATCAAAATCAATCCAGCCATCAATCCAGGCGTGTGTCGCGTGCATGTAGAAACCGAAAGGACCCGAAGGGCTTACACGCCAAAGCCTGCCGGCGACGATGTGCACACATTATTAGCGTTAATGTTGGGGGTATTCGTAGGGAAACGAAACAAGAAGATGAAGGCGTGCGTAGCAGAAGCGAAAAGGCAATCAAGCTGCTGAAGGCCACTGCCTCGGTTTGCGCACTCGGTTTACATTGAACCTTTCTGGGGGGTTTGTTCACTTTCTTCCTTTCCGTGACTGACGGAACCGTGCCAATGTCAGAGGCCAAATTGAGCCCAGCAACACCACACGGCAGATGGGGCAATGTAAAAAGTCCGGTAAGGCGGATATTGATCGGTCAGTTCTGAGGCCTCTGAGTCTGACACTCCGCAACTGGCATGTATGGATTGCGCAAGGGATGCCCTTTTCCAGTGTGCTGCGGCTTTATCCCTTGTTTTCCTCTCACACACTCTGGGATTCACCCGGTGGGGTTTTTTTTCTTCTCTCTCTCCATGTTTTCGGTTAGTGAGTAAATAATTTCCCATCATGTATAATGAACGATGAAAGTACGGTGGCGCATATATACCCTAGACGTACGTGTTTGCCTGTCGAAGAAGTAGCGAGAGTTTGGATGTCCTTTGTGCTGCGGCGGAATCTACAACTCTCGCCTTCGTTCCTTCTCACATCTGGTATGATTTTTTTTTTGTTACGTACCATCATAATCTTCGTGCAACTTTTATTGCTATCGATCACATCAGAACGTCCTTTTCGCTTGCCAATACGAGCAGCCTTGGGTGTGTGTGTGGAAATGCGACCTAAGCGCTGGGGGAAAAAAAAAGGAAGCCATGTGTCTAATGGAATTTCCCTCCTTTCTAGAGATGTCAGCAACGCGTGTCCGCAAGGACTCGGTCGGGCAAATAAATCCGCGCCAGCCACGTTCGCGATGAATTATTGATAACGATACCACCTTCCCCCGGGCACAGTGGCCGCGGTAAATGATTGAATAAGTAATCAAAGGACAACATCTATCATGCTCGAAAAGAAGCATTATCGGTTTGGCTTTGAATCCGGAACGGCGGAACCAAAGGGCGCCTGTTGTACAGCCTTATTGTCCCGACCCGAGAGCCCAGAGCCTCGAGGCGAAGCTGAAACGCACGTGTTTGGTCATGTTAGGAGTAAATTGGTGACCGTGACAGACGAACCCACGGAGCGGAGGTAAAGAGAGCAATCGAATGTGGGGTACATAATGCATACATTCCGTGCCGGTGGTCACCGTGTGGCCAAATACACCGGGGTTATTCATACGTTATCACAAACATAATTCAACAAGCCGAATAATTGAACCCTTCTACTGCCGTTTGAGCGCTGATGATTGTAACCATCTAGCAATAAATATGTAGGCATTAGGAATATGAATGCGATAATTGTAGCTTTCGGGTGTTGCGGCCACCCCCTTACTATAGAAAGGAAACACCCACCCACCCAGCTGGTTGGTGTGCTGTAAACAGAAAATCGATCAATTTGTAGTACACTTTCCCGTGGCCATTCGTTCCGCGAGGGTTTGATTGCGATCGTCAATAAATCTTGTCATTTGTCACGAACTGAACTGTTCCCTTTTTTTTGTGGGTTGTGTTCTAAACCAACTACAGCAGATCGAACTGTTGTGGTGTTTGTGTTCCATTTTTCGTTTCCTTCGGCTCCATGCAACGAACAAACCACACCATTGTTCCAGCTGGAGCATTGATTCATCAGCGAACAGCAGAAGAAAGAAACACGTGTGCAACAGTGTATTTGATCCGTTTGACACTTAGAATGTCCCCGTCATTGGTACGTGGTGTGGTACGTGCTTAAAATTCTAAATTCAATCTAACACCCGGTCCTCCGTTGCTGTACGACAATGACGCCTGGGGGACATTTCTATGCCACGCCAGCTCATGCATTATGATTATTGTGGGCGCGAGAGTGACGATACTGTAAATATGCTCCTAACTGTAGTTTGAACCGAACACGACGCCCCTTCGCGGAAACATTGATGAACGATCGCGCAACCCTTCGCGGGTGGGTTGGTGTCGGAGGAGTTGCTGAGGAAGAAATATGGCAACTGAACTTTTGACCAAATGAATTAATCTATTTGCATACATTAAGAATTCTGGTCAGCAATATGGGCAATGGTAACAACAAGCCCCCGTTTGAGCAGTGGTTGAGGGGTGTTTTTTTAGAAGGTTTAAACCGGGCGAAAGAAAAATTGCACTTTACTCACGACGCAGAATGGGGTTAAAGCTCGTCGTGTGGAATGCGAATGATTTGTTCTAATTTTTACTGCTTTCAAGCGAGTTTGAGAGCATTTACACGAATGATCATTCGAATGCCCGTTGATTTGTAATGTTTTCTCTTCGATTGTTTCTTTTATTTTACAGCGAATCGGAACGATACAAAAAAGTCCTTTGGCAGGACATTCGAGTTGGCGATCTGATTCACCTGTCCAATAACGAAACCGTTCCGGCCGATATCCTGCTGCTTAAATCGAGCGATCCCACCGGTGTCTGTTACATCGATACGTGCGATCTGGACGGTGAAACCAATCTAAAACGTCGACAGGTAACAACTATCGTTAAAAGCGGACTTTTCCACTATGGAAGCGACAACTTTCAATTCAAAAACCACTATCTCCCGGTGCAGGTGGTGCGTGGGTTCGTCGAGAAGCAGCACATTTTTGCACCCAACAAGTTCACCAGCCGGATTGAGGTCGACGCACCAACGACGAAAATCTACCGCTTCCACGGTGCTGTGATACATCCTTCCGGTGAGCGGGTTCCGGTGTCGACGGAAAGCTTGCTGCTCCGTGAAAGTCGCCTCAAGGTACGAACAAACTAGCGTGTAAGTGTGTGTGTGTTGCTATGCAGGATAATAATTCCATCAATTCATTCGATTTAGAACACGGACTATGCCGAAGGAATTGTCGTGTATGCAGGACATGAAACGAAGGCGATGCTTAACAACAGCGGTCCCAGATATAAACGGTCCAAGGTCGAACAGCAGATGAACATCGATGTCATATGGTACGTGCAGTAATTGGAATTGATTGTCCAATAAATATGCATCTCATGCAGTATTCAGTGATGTTATAAGTTGCATGTTTTTTTTTTCGTTGTTACAGGTGCGTTATCATATTGATCGTGCTATGTATTATCGGAGCCGTGGGCTGCAAGCTTTGGCTCTCGTTCTACGCCGACGATTCAGACATGGACAACAACGATACATTCCGAATTCCGTTCCTGCCCTTCGAGATCAGCCCGGACTACGAAGGGTTGCTCGCGTTCTGGACGTTTGTCATCATTCTTCAGATCATGATACCACTCTCACTGTACGTTACGATCGAGTTGTGTAAGCTGATGCAGGTTTATCACATACACAACAACATTGAGCTGTATGATCCGGACTCAAACAAGCGCACCGAGTGTCGTGCGATGAACATCACGGAAGAACTCGGCCAGATACAGTACGTTTTCTCCGACAAGACGGGTACGCTGACGGAAAATCGAATGATTTTCCGCCGGTGCACGATCGTTGGGGTGGACTACAACCATCCGGAGACGGAGGAAGAAAAGGAGATGAACAAACGAGGTGCTCCAGTTCCGGTGCTTCAACCAAACCTAAGCTTGCTGGAGAACTTTCGGGAACACCATCCGCAGTCATCGCTTGAATTGGGCCAAACGGGCAAACCACGTGGTGGCACCGGAGAACCAGGAAACGAAACCGTGACCCAGCAAATACAGGAGTTCTTCCTGGTGCTGGCGATATGCAACACGGTGGTAGTTAGTGCGACTCCACACAGAGACAACATGAACGCGAGTGGTGTGATTGAGATGAACGATAGCGATACCAGTGTAACTCTTGTTCGTCCAGCTATCGTGGAAACGGATGGCGGGAGTCTTCCGCTGACGGCGTGCGATGGAACGATTGGAGACCGGTACGCCCGGTTGACGGAATCCCGGTCCATTACTCCGTCTCCTCCACCCAACGCACCCTCATCGCTGCCCCTGAAAGCGGCCCACGTGCCATCACTGTCGCCAATCAGCAGCTCGGCGGAGACGTCACCCATGTCGGAGAGTCCTCCGATGCGGATAAAGTCGATCAATACACCGACGGCGAAGGTGAAATCGCTCGTAGCGAAGCTGGGAAATGTGGCCAGTGGTGGGAAGAGTGGCGGAGTGTTCAAAAGTGTCGATAGAAGCAGCACCGGCAGCACGAGTAGTAGCAGTAAGAATCGCTTCGTACCTAGCAATAGTAGCGGTGGAGCATCGAAGTTCCAAAAATCCTTCTCCCAGGGCACGCCATCGCCCGCCTCTAGTCGGCCGATTTACGAGGCGGAAAGTCCGGACGAATTGGCCCTCGTCAATGCGGCCTTTAGCTACGATTGTTGTCTGGTGAATCGCAGTCCAAACCACGTTCTGGTCAGCATACCCGGCGAGGGCGTGATAGAGTACGAGGTGCTGAAGGTTCTTCCCTTCGATTCCGCCCGTAAGTGCATGTCCGTTGTGGTGAGGCGTACCGGCACGCAGGATGTAGTGCTGTATACGAAGGGTGCCGATAGCAGTATCATGCCCAACTTGGTGCCGTGTACTCCTGGCTCGGAAGAGTACCGGTTGCGAGAACAAACGCAACACCAGCTGAATGTGTACGCACGACAGGGTCTGCGTGTGCTTGTCATGGCCAAGCGGAAGCTAGATGCAACGGATTTTAGCGAATGGTACAGCAAACACGAAGAGTGCGAGCTGAGCATGGAGAACCGGGAACGCAAGATTCGTGACTCCTTTGGGCTGCTCGAGCGAGGTTTAACGCTTGTCGGCACGACCGGTATCGAGGATCGTCTGCAGGAAGGTGTCCCAGAGACGATCAGTTCGCTGTTGCAAGCGGGAATCGTCATCTGGGTGCTGACGGGAGATAAAGCGGAAACGGCCATCAACATTGCCTACTCGGCGAAGCTGTTCAACTCGCAAATGGACATTTTCAAGCTGACCGCACGGTCACGGGACTCTGCGGAAGCCAGCATTAATTTTTACCTCAACGAAATCGAAAAACAGCTCAACAGCAACGGTGGTGGTGCCGCCAGCGATGATGACGCCTTCGACCAGCTTGATAAAGCACGCGCGCTAGTAGTAGACGGAAAAACGCTGACATTCATCCTGGACCTGCGATCCAACCTTACCAAGCCATTCCTAAGACTGACCCGCTACTGCTCGTCCGTGCTGTGCTGTCGCGCGACGCCTCTACAGAAGGCGTTCCTAGTAAAGGTCGTGAAGGAGGAACTTCGCATCAGCGCACTCGCCATAGGCGATGGAGCCAATGATGTTTCTATGATTCAGGTGAGATACAGTACTTATCCCGGTGCTTCCTCAGAACATAACCAAACGATCGCTCTCCGTGGTTTTAGATGGCCGACGTAGGGGTAGGCATTTGCGGACAGGAAGGTATGCAAGCAGTCATGGCATCGGACTTCTCCATTGCTAAATTTAAAATGCTCGAGAAGCTGCTGCTTGTGCATGGTCACTGGAACTACGATCGATTGGCACGAATGATCATTTATTTCTTCTATAAAAATGCGGTAAGTATAAGCTATTTCTGTGGCTAGTGCCCAGTCCAGAATTCATGCAAAACTTGATGATTTATTTGCATTATTGTAGGCTTTCGTGTTTCTGTTGTTCTGGTATCAATTTTATTGTGGATTTTCCGGTGCCGTCATGATTGATCAAGTGTACTTAATGATCTACAATTTGCTGTTTACCGCACTGCCTCCGCTGGCGATCGGTGTGTACGATAAGAAAATTATCTCCGAGCTGCTGCTAGCCTATCCGCAGTTGTATCAACACGTAAGTGAACCTAAGCGACGTTCAACTTCCGCACTTACTGACAAACTTCTGACAACCCGTTACTGATACTCCACAGGGTCGTCGGGGGAAAGGCTACAAATGGACCACGTTTTGGATCGTGATGTTCGACGCAGTGTACCAGAGTTTGGTGATATTTTTCGTAGCGAAGGCAGCGTACTGGGGCTCAGATGTGGACGTGTGGGTCTTCGGAACGACCATAACGTCCTCCTGCTTGTTCGTGATGCTGTTTCACTGTGCCATAGAAATTAAATCATGGGTACTGTGCGGCTTTGTTGTAGCGGTTTCTCAGCAACATTATCGATAATCACACAATTTTTTCCTTCGTTTTTTTTGGCTATCCACTGCAGACAATCTTGCATGTCGCGTCGATAGTGATTAGCTTGGTGTCGTTCTATGTGTTTGCATTTGCGTACAATTCAGTTTGTGTCAATTGCTTTGGACTGCCGTCAAACTACTGGGTGATCCACATGAGCATGAGTACAATACAGTATTATCTGATTACGATGCTTACTTCCGTACTTGCCCTGTTGCCACGGTATGTATCCTCGCCGGTGAAGAGCTTACGAGACTGATATTCCAATTAACGATGGTTTCTCTGCCTGCCACAGATTTACGTATCGTGTCATCAAAAACACCCTCTGGCCCTGCGAAGGCGTACGGGTGACGCTGCAGTACAAAGAAGAAAAACGAAGAGGTGAGAATCTGCTGGTAACATGGTCTCGATCGACGTCTGCCTCGTCCATATTCAGGTACTTAACACACACAACCTCAAGCAATCACTCGAAATCCAGTACGCTGATCACGAGGAAGCGCTCAGCGAATTCCGCAGCCGTTGGCGGAATTCTGGAACGTAATGCGCCACGGCAGCGATTTGGCTACTGAGAAGGAAAAGAGCAATCTTTCCAATAATATGCGCAGCTCCAAGTCAGTGAACAACGGTGCGAATGGCGAAATTCGGTATGATAGGATGGTACAACGAACGGAACGCAACGCGCGCATATCAGCATGTGCACTTTTACCGCATCCCTAAACATTTTACGATACCGATTTACTACGCAAGAATCAAACAGGATTATGCGATTAGTTAACATTGCTGGGGGTAAATAATTTTTCATGCTTCTGTCTGATCGGTTGTGATTGCCTTTTCTATGCTTTGTTTTTGGATTGTTCCGTTTTTATTTGATTTTTTTCTCTCTCCAGAAATTATGCATCTCTTCCATAATTGTGGTGTTTGCCTTTTGTGCATTCTCATGTTGTTTTTACACTCATTTTGTTCCTCATATGTATTTAATTGCGGTGTGGGACTGTTAGGACATCATTGGTTACGTTGTAAATGTAAAAGTTTTGTAAATCGTTGTATTTTTTTATGTGCTCTTGCTTTCTTCTAAATTATCTGCTCTTTTGTAATATGTTCGCGCCTTCCTTATGTTAGTAGAATATTGGCTTTTGGTAAAAATTAGCTACAATACTTCCTAGCGCAGATTATGATATATGTATAACAGGTATGTATATATCTTTCTAACAAATACTATTTTCTAGTTTCTTTCACTATACTGTAAATAACGTCTTTTATAACACTACTAACAGGTAACTTACTAACAAATATCTAATTTCTTTTATCATCTCAAAATATATATATATCCTTCCATGGTAGCATTGTTTGGCCATTGGTTATTACTACCATTATGTCATTAGATACTTTTTCGCTTCGTTGTAGTATATTTTTTCACATAATTTTATATTTGTTCATCAAACGCACCTGTAGAATATGAGTTTTGTTGAAGTTGTGTGTGTGATGTTTTGTTTTCCTAAATATGGCTGAGGTAAGTCTTAGATATGTATGTTTCTTTCTTTCTACACTAGAATCCCATCTCCTTACGCTCTTATCTTTCGAGTGCGTCACTTTCAATCACGATGTGGCTTCTCTCTTTTAGATTGAACAAGTTCTAGAAAACGAACAATTCTATCCCAACCAACCACGGCAGGCAGGGAAGCGTGGAATGGATTGTAAAAATGGATTTATTGAATATTTTGAGACAAAGCGGGACAATGAACAGGGGTGTGTTTGAACTATTTTCCTTTTTCTTGCTGTGAACGCTATGTTTGGTTTGGCTGTTTAATGGCGGCTGGAATGATTTGGATTTGTTTTGCTTTCGATTTTTTTTTTCGATGCTTCACTGTTGCTACCACCCTATAAGCTGATGTTGATTTCTCAGTGTTCAATGTTATTAATTTTTCATATCTTAATTTTACGACGCTTTTTGTTACAGAGCCTCCCATCACAGGACTCCGCATAAGACTGTAAACAACATGTAGTTGGTAATTAGGCGCTTGGTAACATGATCTTCATGCGGCTTAATAGTGTTCACCAGCAAAAGGGAATCGAGCGGTACCGTCTGCAAAACACACATTGATTGTCAGTGCTACACACACTTTACTTTGAGCGGGCTTTTCTTTACACAACCCGGGAAAGGATGGGACAAAAACTGTGGTAAAATGGAAAAAATGACACATATTTCCAGTGATATCCAAAACAATCAAAACTAATGAAACAGAATCATTGTTCCGGCGGCCTTATCACGATTTGCGCGATCCTGAGATGAAGTAGGAATATTTTGCTTTACAAAACAATGTTGCACGCTCATCCTAACCACTTTGTATTACATTGGCTAAGCGTCCCACACGTGTATATTAAACGGCTTCATAGTTAACGGTTACTAAAATGACAAAAAAATCAGGCGACGAAGCAGGGATCCTTCAGCAACAGCCGGTAGGCGCGAGAGCAGGCGGTAAATCTGTGGAGCCAATGTTTGAAACAGTTGATAATGGAATGGTAAACGGATAAGAAAACGATGGATGCGACCACGGCTGTGAATGTGAATGCTTAATACGCTCCGAAATGCACTACGATGTTGAGACGTGCATCATCGTATAGAAGAGAGAGAGAGAGAGAGAGAAAAAAACCGGTAGAATGAAAGAGGAAATATGAAACGTAAAGCATGAATTTAACTCTATCATAGTTGACAATAAAGAAACAAATGGCAACCACAAAATGGCGAATCATTTGTAGGACGAAGTATGCATTTAATGTAGACAATTAACACGAGATAGCGAGAGAGAGAGAGAGAGAGAGAGTGGAAAAACGACCAAGTGCCTCCTGAAAGCTGACGAGGACGCTTCATTATTATATACATAATCGTTGGGTATGAATTTAAACTATTAAACTATCGCTTACTGTGCCGCTAGGAGATATACTAGGAAGGTTAAACAAATGTGTGTGAAAGATTGAACAGCAAATAGCCGATGCCACAGTTGTTCGAACGTATTCGCTTGTAGGTAACGGATGAGAATGCGCGGTAGAGATCCTGCTTGCAATGTGGCAAAACACGTCGTGTTCAAATGTGTGACGAAACGATCACACATAAAGAGGAAACAACAATAAATAAAATGCTGCACTTGGTTCACAACAAATGACACACTAATAGAATGGCAAATTGCACCGGCTAATAGTAGCACTCACTATCCTCGGTTGGAAAATTGGCGTTGTACATAGGAGACGAAAAGCTACGGTAGCAAAAAACACACCGATCATGATAGAATGAAATGTTCGAAAAGTGAAAATTACCACATCGTTGCAGAAGAGATGACTTATTTTTATACATTGTGACAAAAATAAAAGAATGTTTCAAAATGCTCAACATTGTTGCTTTCTATTCGGCAAGGAAGCCAAAACCGCTTATTGCAAGTTGATTGGTTAGTCAACTAAAGAAGTTCCGCCTTATCATCTATTGAAATAATATCCATATCTTCACCTAGCGGTGTATAAAAGATAAATTCTTTTTCTTTGAGAGAGTTTTTGTATCTGACGCGGATTCTAATCATGCTGGTCTGAATACATATGTCACACCTCGTTACGCGTTGGATCGAAAATAGATCAAAAGCATCCTCTCTTTCCAAAAGGAGTCCGTATATCGGCTTTCAATAAAAAAAAAGAAAAATGTTCAATGAATTACAACTTATGATTTTGTTCGACTCCTTTATTTCGTTAATAATCGCTTGCCTGGGGACATTTGTTTTTCGTGTGACCCTCTTGCCGACAAAGACCACATTTACGTGTCGATCTCGCATTCCCGTTGCTATTATTACTTGCGTTACTATTTTGTCCCCGGCTAGAGCCACTTCCGCTTCCTCCTCCATTTCCCCAGCTGGAGGTACCACTTCCTCCATTAGATGGTGGCACATTTTCATCGCCCCATTTGAAGAAGTCACACTTGCTGGCCTGATTTGTGCAAGTATAGAACGGTCGGCCTTTATTTGGTCCGTCCTTTTTCACGGTAAACCGCGTAGCCGGTATACCACAGCGGCACATCATCTCAGCCTCAGCCGTATCTGACGCAGAGGGTGTCGATTTGTTCCAAGATTTCCGATTGGCGCCTCCAGTTCCTCCAGTCGTTCTACTACCAGGACCATCGTTCCAATTGTTAGATGATTTGCCCCAACCGGAAGACCCTCCACCGCTGTTGGATGATTGCGAACCGTGCCCATAACTGGACGCGTTTCCGGATTGACCGGTTCCCCAGCTGTTGCCTGTTCCCCACGAACTGCTGTTAGATCGTCCAGCTCCGCTTGGTGGGGGTCGACGTTCCGTTTGACTACTAGAACCCCAGGAACTTACGGCGCCCGAAGCTGGTCGAGCGGGTGGCAGTGTGGAAGTATTCCGGGATCTCGGTACGTCTCCACCATTGCTCGAGTTGGGTGGAGGCCGACGTTCCGTTTGGGCATTGGAGCCCCAGGAATTTACAGCAACAGGAGCCACTCGCGCTGGTGGCAGCGTGGATGCATTCAAGGATCCAACAACTCGGACGGTGGATTCGTTAATGTTGAAAAACTCACGAAACTTGCTATCACATACAATGCAAAACCGGTACTCATCCATGTCCGTGCTCTGGAGCAGCGCGTAGTAACGTGTGCTACGAAACTTGACGGTAATTTTCTTGCTGCCACACCGAGGACACGTATCGTCGGTGACAGTGGCCTCGCGAATCGCATCATCGAACCACGCGTTATTTCTACACTCGGGAAACGCAATACAACCGAGATAGTACCCGGTGCCATCCCGTTTTTGGCGGAGGCACATTTTATTGCCACATTTGGGGCACTTGCAGACCTCCTTAATCGGTGCTCCACCGATGCTGATCGTCTCACCGCCACCATCCGGCGGTGGATCTGGCAGATCGCGATTTAATCGTTGTCCCATAGCTCGATCCAGGGCACGCGCCTTCTGCGACATAATCCGGTACACCTCCTTGTACTTGGCGATTTGATCCGCTAGCACGTCGCTTGGATTTTTGCGTCCATCGCAAATCAGCTTCAGATCGGCTTCGAGACCAGCGCGAAGCTCTGGGTGTGCTAAACGAAGCTCCATCATTTCGTACCCATCCACCAGTCCCATACCGAGAGTCCCTGGAACTAGGAAGCGTTCCCGCTCACCGATGTACCCACGCTCCTTGATCGTGTTGATGTGTTCGGCATGTGTGGCATCCGTTCCGATGCCGTGCTTTTCCATCAGCGCAATAAGATCAGCCTCGGTTAGCATGCTTGGTGCGGTAGTTGAACCCTCGTGCAGCCCCAGCTCAGTTGGATTAAACGTGTGTCCGATACGGTAGGCGTGAATTTCCTTCGCATTCCAACGATCGTACGGGTACACCTCCAGGTAGTTGCGCTCGTGGATGCATAGCCCTGAGGCGCTGAATTCTTCCTCCTCACCGACCACCACGTTGACGATCGTCTCCGAACCGGTCGCATCACGACTAACGCAGGCGAGAAAATGTCGAGCAATCAGTTCATAAACGCGCCACTCATCTCCGGACAGGTTGGTCGGCAGCTTAGTTGGGTGAATGGGAGGATGAGCCTGATCGGACTTCTTCCCGTTCCGTGGATTGGGCCCCCATTGGAGCACTTTTTCAGCGAAGTGTCCCCACTGATCACTGCTGACTTGGGCCTGCACAAGCGGTCCCAGCTTCATGTCCGCGGTGAACATGTTGGTTTCCGTACGGGGATAGCTGATTATACCTGATGGGTGTAAAAGCGATATTCATGAACAAAGTGGAACCATACGAGAGTAGGCTTATTCCGCAACAACAGCAGTAACCAACCTTGAGTGTACAATTTTTCGGCAATGGTCATCACTTGTTTCGCGCTCAGTTTGAGCTTACGGGAGCCCAGCTTTTCCAGCTCGACCGTATCCATCGGCGATGGGCGCCACTTGTTTTTCGGTTTTTGCGTAACGTTCACAACCTTTGCCACCGGGTTAGCCTGGCAGATCATTAGGTACGCCTCACAGCATTGCTTATCGAACAGGCGATTCCGTGACCAGTGAAATTCGACAGTTAAATCTTCTATCGTGTGAGTGACTGCAAATGAAGCGAGAACAAAAATCTGTGTAATGGTAGAAGTAACAACCTTCACTGCATCGCGTAAGCAATACCTACGTTTTATCTTCCAAAACGATTGTGGAATGAAGTTTTCTATTTCCTTGTACCGTTGTGCCACGAAACCAAGCGTCGGAATCTGGCAGCTGCCGTAGGACACGAGGTTGTTCGAGATGTCCTGCGGGAAAAGTTTCTGCAACCGCAACGTTTGATAGCGCGTGAATGCGGCCCCGATCCGGAGATCTAGCTCGCTGCGAACGTTTACTGCTTCATTTTGCCGGGCATCCGGTTGAACGAGATTCTCGATGGCACGCTTTATCGATGGGCCAGTGATTTCGGAGAATTTCGCACGGAAAATCTTTAGCTGCGATTTTATCGCCCGACACACGTCTATGATTTCGAAGCCAATGTTCTCTCCCTCTCGATCGCAATCGGTCCAAATGATTAGTGCGGCACATCCACGTACCTCCCTTTCGAGGGTTTTCTTGATTTTCTCGTATTGTTCTGGGCACGATTTTCGAACGGGCGCGTCAAACAGATCTTCCGGGTTACAGCTTTGCCATCCGCGGAAACTTGGCAAAAATTCGTGAGTCAGCAGATGTCCCGACACGGACGTCATTATCATTTGAATGTTTTGCCCATGCAGCCCATAGTTGAATTCGTATATTTTATTGTACGGCGAGTAGCCTTCTCTCTAAATGAGGAAATAAGATGCAAGGCTTGTAGATCAACTTCCAACACACTTTCTTAATAATAAACAATAAACACTTACCCGTTGTGATGATCCGCGTGATAACAGCCCAGCTATCGTTTTCGCAGCATCGTTCTTTTCCGCCACATTGAGGTACTTCATTGTTGTACGACATTCACTTTCTGCGTGGTGTAATTGAGAGCAGTACCTCACAAGAGGCAATCGACTCTTTATGATTCGTAGCATCCAACATCAAAGAGTAGCCTTAAATTTCACTGTGAAAACAATACACACTA
This sequence comes from Anopheles nili, assembly GCF_943737925.1. Lineage (NCBI taxonomy): Eukaryota > Metazoa > Arthropoda > Insecta > Diptera > Culicidae > Anopheles > Anopheles nili. Next base: position 34,487,560 of record NC_071292.1, read on the forward strand.
GCTGTACGGCGGTGCTTGCACATGTAAATAAACATTTTTTGGTGTCAAAAAATGGCGCCATTTGTTGTATTTACGATTTTGTGAGCTGTCATTTCGCTCAGCTGGGAAAATGGCTACCGTTTATACGTAGCACGTGTTGATGTGGGATATAAACTGTTATTCTTTTAAAAAGCGTGATAGATTTGAATACAATAATGGGTTCATGCTAAATATCTAGTATTAAATAAACTGTAAAAATATATAATTAAGTGAAAAGTAGTCATACGGCAGAAATCGATCAAAAATATATGAAACAAGTCCTATCAGCTAGAAGAAAATACCAATTTTTAGGTGAGGATTTTAAATTACATTATTTTTATGCTTGTTCATAATATTGAGGCTATAATTTCTAGGAAAGGATTTCAAACTACATTAAGCCCATATTAGTTCAGGATACTTTTTATTTATCTATGTTTTCGTACCATTATACTTATCAATAGTGTATGTTACAACTAACTAAAATTGTAGATTATCATCGTACTTGCATTCTGTAGTCAATTGAAATAAAACAAGAATATAGCAAACAGATAAACAATCAGTTCAACGCATCTTTGCACAAATCGCCCAAATATGCCTAGAAAACACCTCTCAACGATTCACAGTAAGTTTAATCAACTGGCTCGTTTGGTTCTTTGTAGCAGCCAGTTTGACGAATGATAACGTTCCGCTGAGTATGCACCGAATTTCCTCTGGTGAAATTTACATCGAGTAAGTGCAAAGTGTCAAGTAAACTCTTTCATACACATAATCTCACAATTGCAAGTCGCTCTTACATGCTAAAATTGAATTGCATCCGGTCTGCTCGATGTACTATCACAACAAAAGGGTTCGGGTTTGAGTCAGTGTGTTCGGCGGCTTTTGTTTTCTGTTCTGTACACAAGGTGATCTGTTATCATCATTCCCGTTGCGTACTGTTATCGTTGTTGTAGCTTCACTTTCAATAAGCTACGAAAAAGAGACGTCTCTTTTCGTTTTAACTGAAACGAAGGTTGTTTAAGATCCAAACAACATGTTCAATTCCAACAAAATCGGATGATAGCACTAGCGTTTGATTAATCAATCTTTACGGCTCCGTAGATTTTTCGGATAAAACTATATGCAGCGAAAAATCCTATCGTTCCGGTGAGGATGTAGAAAGTAACGACCATCAAACCTACAATGAATTCACAACGAAACCATGCAAATGGACGTTTTATGGAAGGTAATGTTTTGAAGGAAAGTAAGTACTCACCTGTGTATCCTAAATAAAGCAGAGTCGGTATGAATTCGGTTATTTCCAGTTTAGTGAAGAAATAAAATATGCTATAGAACAGTATGTACACCGCGGATCCGCCAGAAACAATAAAACTTCTCCACCACCATCGATAATCCTGGTGAACAGAAAGCAATAAAATAAAACGAACATAGTAAGGCTATTGCCCTTTTTGCAATAACTGTAAAAATGCTTACCTCAGCGCACAATTGAAAGTATGTCATTACTATGGATATTTGCGAGCAGCTTACGACCAGTATGCAAAACACAAGGAACAAAAACCCAAACAGATAGTAGAACTGATTCTGCCAGATTGCAGAAAATATGAAAAACAGTTCAATAAAGACTGCACCGAAAGGTAGTATACCAGCCATCAGTATACACAAACCCACATTCATGTACCAGTGCTGATGAGGTATCTGTCGAGGAATCATGTTTGTTCGCACCGGATGCTGATATGCTTGCTTTCGATAGCCAAAGTAATAGCCCAAAAATACCAATGGTAAGGATATTCCAAACCACAGCAGGAGCAGGGCCACCATCGTTCCGAACGGAACAGCACCACTTGAGTCTTTGTCCCATATGAAGAAGTTTAAGAAGAAACAGGTGCCAAATACTAGACCCGGGTAGAACGTGGCCGTTAGGAAGCCTGCACGTTCCCAGTTGCGCCCTTTCATCGTTTTATATAGCCGCGCAGAGAAATATCCAGCGATGAGGCCCATAAACACGTATAGCATTATTCCAGCAGTCATTAGCGCTCCACGCGACGATGGTGATAGCATTCCAAGCATTGCAATAACTATAGGAAAAAACAACAAAAAAAAAGCTGATACCTACACGAACATTGTCTAATACTGTAGTAACTTACTAATCGTTATAAGCGCCATGAAAAAAATTTGTATGCCGCTCCCGATGATGGCAGCAAAGAGTCGAGGATGGCGTGGCGGACGGAATACATCTCCATGTACCAACTTCCAGCCGGTTTCCTCTAAAGTGTCTTCGATGCTGATCCCATCATCCGTATTGTACTTAGCAATGTCTCTACGAAGCGTTCTGACCATGATCATTGTCAAAATACCTGCAATACGCAAAGAGAAATGATAATTCACTTAATATAGCTCCCGTCCTTTAGGAAAATTAATGGTTTGGTTTACCTAACTGACTTACCTGACAAAAAGAATACCACCACAAGTGAATTTATGATACTAAACCAATGTATCTGCACATCGTTCATTCCCAGATAAATGTCCCATCGCGAGGCCCATTTTACGAAGGATTTCTGCCACACCACGGAGTACGTGAAGAAAAGTTCCGTTCTACCATTTGGAGTTACTGCTTGTGGCTTAGGATTGTCCGGAAAAATGCACGTATCGCCGTCGAAGCTAAGCGAGTTCTTGCTTATCGATAGCGTCTCAACCTCGAATCCGACAACGCGATATTGGTTTCTGTTGTGTGAGTAAATATAAAACGGATTAGTTATATAGTACAACAGGTACCGCTCGTATTTTAGATGAAATGTAGAACCAAACTTACTCGCTGTGAAGGTGATAAAACAACCGGAATCGCAAATGATTGTTGATAAACACGTTGGGCCCGTTCATTTGCCCTAACCGATATCCATGTTCGAATTGCAGTTCCATGGTGTCCGGATTGACGAATTTGGTTGCAACCGGAAGGTTGTCGATAATTCTAGAAAAGGATAATGCTTCATGAATATCCTATTGTTAACAACTCGCTCTGATGATGCATACAGATGCACGAAGTACTCGTGGCGTATCCTTTCTGCTACCTTAGCGGACTGGTCATGATCCCAGTTCATGGGACGATCCTTCGAATTGCACAACAGCTTACACTGGATGTTTTCCGCCATCCGCACTTCGTACGGTGTATTAACTATACGATCTCCACGAAGCACTTCGCCGAGATTTTCACTCTTGTACACAAACGTCCCATTTTTGGGCAAACATAGTTGAAGTGAATAGTACTCGTAAGGAAGCTGCGTGTGAGTGCTGGTCATTTTGACGGCTTTCACATCAATTTTCTGCCCCTTTTTGAATTCGACAGGTGCTACTCCAGGAACGTAAAATGCTGAACACTGGCCAACCAGTTGCAACAGGGTCGTCATTGCCAGCAACCACGGCACAGTCCATCGCTGATTCTACCATTAGGTAAAAAAAAATAGCAGTTAGCACACAATGTTTACAATGCGTTGGGGTACTAGAAAGGCTGTAATTGCCGCAAATATACTGCTTTAAAACACCATATTAATTCATGTTACCTGGGTTTCCATATTTGGCTTCATTTGGACAGACTAAACGAAGAATACATCGGAAAACCAACTCCAGCGACGAAGAAACAGTATTTCCACCTTTTAGCGAGCTTTTTTATACGAAAAAATACAAACAACTTTCTTCCTTTCCTTCGCTTGGACTAGTTATATTCGAATCTTTCGACGAGACATGAGCTTGTTTCTTATTAATTTGCTACTATCATTCAATTATCTGATAGCCACCATAAGAAAAACAACTATTTCCATTCAGTTTTATGTTACACTACACCACAATCCTTCTCTTACAAAAATAACAATCGGAACAATTACTTCCAGACCCACATTGGCAAAAGCTACGTCATTTTCAAATGATGTGAAATGTCAAACTCAAGGCCGTTACGAATGTCGGAATATTGTAATTTTATTTGTTCCAAAATATTAAAACATACATTCAAAAATTCTTGAAAACTTTCTGAACCAAATCTCACAAAATTCATAAACTAATGATTGTTATCCTTCAAAAATGTTCAAAACAAATTATTTGTTTAAGGGCATCAAAGTATATGTTTTGAAAAAGTATAAATTCAAATAGATATATACATTCAAAAATGTATTTGATGTAATGAGTAATAAACGAGATAAATATATAAATTGCATTTCACTGTTTAATCTATTTTAATAAAAAATGTAGTGTAATACTAATATCTACCTTATATGTATTATAGTTTGTTCGTTACATTAGCTAATCTTCTAAACAAGTGTTTGCCTGTTATGCATTTTAGCTTATGTATTTCAATGCATTCTAGTATTTGAAAACTAGCTGTTTGCTCCATAATAAATGCATATTGGACAATAAATATGCAATATATCTAAAGTTCATACAGTACTTTACCAACTGACTAATCTTAAAAAAATATAGCCACTGGCTATTATGCGCCACAATTCGTTAATTCATCACTTTTATTTCATAAATAATTAGTATTTATTTGTTTTTGGTAATGCGCATTGTTACAAATACGATACAAATAGCAATTGATCAGAGCAGAACGTGTTTGGAAGAAAAATATCCTCTTTGCTCGAAACAAAACTAGGGGGTATTCTACTTGTTGTATGAACTTTTTTTGATCATTACGATTAAAGTGAAGTTTTGTGATTGCAGAATCTGTACCAGGCAATTAAATAAAAACATTTTTTAGGTAAAATATTTTCCCAAAATCTGAATTCTTTTATTTTTTTGAAAGGATTATATAACTTAGCAAAACTACTCGAATCATATCAATCATTCAATAAACTTCTCATGTTTTAAATTTATTCAATTTGGACATTTTAGCAAGCGTTTTTAATATTTTTCATTCACTTATTACACCTTTTTATCTCTTGTAATCTTCCAAATTTCTCAACACTCGCATAGCACAGCGACATATCATAAAACTAACTAACTATATCTGCTATTGGAAGTAAACTACTAAAAACAACTCAAACGATAGGAATTGTTTCTAGATTTTTTACAAAATTCGCATTGAAGCTCATCTTTCTATTGCTGTACTAATGTTGCATCTTGTTATAGACTTGCAAACTTCCTCATTTTATTTTATACTCACTTAGCTCACAATGTTAACGAACGCTCATAATGTGGCTCATAAGCCCAACATTTCCAGTTGATACAAACAAAATGTGTTAAAATAGACATTTTCTTCCTTAATCGTGAACGAGAATGGAATTGATCTTTCGTCACATTTCGTTCAAATCATTAAGCTCTTCAAAAAATTCCAAAATGATTGTGAGAATACTTCGCACACTTTAAAACCAGACTGAACGCAATAACGATACCGTAATGGAATTTCACCTGCTACTCGCGAAACCGCTATCACTCCGTCAAAGCCGGATTTATTTCCAATGCCATCCAACTGAGGCAGATAGCCGGTAGGTGCTAAGAAAATTGTATTTAAGACGCGCCTATAAATTAACAATTAAATCTCCTTACAAAATGAATAATGTCTAGTGCTTGCAGTTAATTTGAATAATCACGATCAGATACCAGGCTACCCTCGTCTTGGAGGTAATTTAGTTAGTATCACGTGCGGTACTCGGATCTGAACCTCGAAGGTGAACCTAGGGAGCAATCTTCCCGAGCAGTGCCTTGAAGGTGTTTGCACGGTGTCAAGCATTATGCGAATCATTGCTCTTCTTCAGTGTCCCACATTCTCCCACGACGGGTCGGAGTTGTTGGTGTGTATCAAGCGCGCTAAATTCTCACCATTAATTTAAAACATTTCAGCAGCTATCGTTGAGACCGCACGTGGAAAAAAAAGAACTCCCTCGCACTGAAGAGCCAAGCCGAGCGTTTAAATTGAGCTCTCCAGCAGTATGAGAGAACTATTTATCATGCTTGCGTTATTATCTTGTGCAAAATTAAGCAAATGCGTCTTAAAATAGTTACTCAACAAGTTATGTAAAGTTTCAAACAGTCGCTGCTTGTATCGTTTCGTGCATGAGCGGAATTTAGGTCAAATGGGGAGCGAAAAGGAAACGAAACAAACGTATGGTCTCATCGCGAAATGGCCTCATCAGCATCATCCTGTTGATTCGGTGTCCATCATCGTTGCATTTTTTTTTCGCTATCTCGTTTCCTCCGGAACGCAGAAGATGTCTGCAACCCCAGCGTGGAGGCATAGTTTGTAAAACTATTTCTATGTCTTTCCGGGAAAAGGCATCTTCTCTACCAGCAACTCGAAGCCTCATCAGACACATCAAGTAGAGATGTCCTATCGAAGACGCTCCATCCCGAGTGTTCCGTCGCAGGAAACGTTCCCCAAGCAGCCATCCGGCTAACGTTAGCTTCTTTTGCGTTCATTTAAAAACGTTTATCACCGTCACAGAAAAATGGGCAGGAAATCTCAAACGCAGCCAGACACACGGCACACTTGTCTGCGGCCGACCGGGAGAGTATCGGGTTGATTTTTGCTTGCCATTCCGTCACCGGAAACGGTGTGTTTGTTTTTAACTGACTTCGTCTCAAGCTCACAAGCCGCGAGATAACGAGCACGTCGTGAGCGTTTGAATATCAGATGCTAAAGGTAAAATATCGAGTAACACACATGAAGACAACCTGAACGTCAACGGCATGGTGGAGCGAAATGCAATCCAATGGAATGCATGGAATAAAACTCGCCAAGAAGCTAAATAAATACGCTAAATTGTGTGCCCGGTGCTTATTCCTGGCCAATGTAGAATGGTTGTTGTTCGTTGTGGCAACACTACCCCTGGAGAGACCACCTGGAGAACCTGGGTCAGCTTCCATTTTCCATAAATCATGCCGTAGTTTAGGAAGAAATCAAAACCAGCTCAAAACCGTGCAGCCTATCATACTACTACTACTACTACTACTACTACTAATGCTGCCACTTCGACTGCTGATGATGCTGATACTACCGCTACTAACACCACGCCAAACAGCCGAAGCTTTTACGAGGCTTTTGGATCCGCCCACAATTTTCCAGCGAACGTAACACACCAACATGGCAGCTGGGGACGGGATCTGGAAGCCCTTGGGTTGGATGCTTTGGTCACCGTTTTCCTGCGATGCATCTCATTTCCCACCAGCCGCTTTGGTGTATTTTGTCTATTAAAACACATCGCTAAACTAGCCGCGTTTAATTATCGTACGGGGTTTTACAGGTAACGTTTTCATCAATCTCGGGCATGAATTAATGTTTCAACTGTTACTTGACCTTAGCAGCCGAAAAGCTTTGTTGCAGGAAGGTAGCAAAAAGTTGAGACAAAATTAGTAAACCATTTGGAAGCCGTGTTGCACGATTGTATGCCAAATGTCGGATAATTCTGTGCAAAAACCAAATTGTGTAACATTTTATGCAGCTTTATCAAGCAAAAGATGAATATGGTATGTTCAAATCGTTCTTATACAATCGAAACGCGTAGATTGATGCACAACATCCATAAATGTGTTTAATATTTTCGCACACATTTTCGCAACATTCTTAAAACAAAAATCCTCTACTTTACAAACAAATACATCAAAATTGATAAATCTCTACTGTCCTTTGCTACTTTCCTCAAGGTCAAGATTGCTGGCTCTTTGTTTTGCTCGTTAATGTTGAATAATGCCACCAAATTGGTGAACCGATTCGGTGCAATGCATCATACACCCACACCCACATCCACACCCACACAGGACTTGCGGTTGTAACGGTGCGCGCACACGTTCTTGCAATCCCGCAATCAGACAGTCACGGTAATGAATTCGGTTCAATCACTCTATAATGAATTTATCGTCCCGCTGCTCGTGCTGGGTTTGGTTGTGCATCAATCGATATTATACACCCACACACACACACACACGTGGCGATGCACTGGCTGATGGGTGATGGCTCAATTCCTCGTCCTGCAAATGTGGCAAGAGTGCAAGGACAGCGCCAAAAATGCGACGAGCGAAATTGAAAGCGAAACCTCGCTCAATCAGGGAGAAAAATCTATGAGAGCAATACTTTTATCCGTTGCGATAATTTCGACCATTTTTTGTTGTTGTTTTGTTTAAGCAAGAATATTAAATGATATTCAACCGGTTTTAATGCAACATTATGTCCTAGCCCCATTCCCTGATTTCTAGACATTTTTTTATGATCTCTCAACTCTCTCTTTCTCTCTCTCTCACTCTTGCCATTGTGGCACACTCTTCAGACCCTTCGGTTGTCCTTCGTCCTGTCTGGCTGCTTCCAATCAATACGGTAGCACCCACCCCACTTTCGATGGGATCTGGTTATATCTCATTTACGTTGACTGACATCTATCCTACACGCCCATCGTACATTGAACACGTTTTGTGACCCACCACCCACCATTCCGACCATTTTCCACAACGAAGTTTCCCCCCGCCCGGGGGTGACTTTTCTCTCTCTCTCTCTCTCTCTCTCTCTCTTGCTTTCCACTACCCAGCCCGACCAGCAGGAGGGAGTTTTATTGAGGCTTCCTTTACGACACGGTGTTCTGACCTTTCTGCCTTTCTGACGTCACTGACGATGGGAAGTGTCTTAAAAAAAAAAAGAACTCGCAACTCCCCCACCACCACCTTAAGGTTCGATTTTGTCGCGTCTCCGGTGCATCGGCTAGCGGACGGTTGTGTGTTCCATAAATTAGACGTGCTATCAGTGACTTCCCGGCCAAAGTGCCATTCGAACGGTTGCCACCCTCACGCTGGCGGGAAACTGGCCACGGGATTGTATCAGCCAGAAAATGCGGCGAAAAAAAAACGAACCGAACGCAGCCGGGTATCGATTTTGTGCACGAATTGTTGTTCCTCGTTGTTGCCGATTTGCCCGTTGCCGAACGCGATGTGGAGCAGCGAGGCGTTATCGTTGCACTGGCATCGATCGATCGAGATCTGCAGACACTGTATTGCTTTATTTGCGCTGGCGTTTTTACGGTGAGGAAGCGAACTGGTCGAACTGGCTGTCGATAAGATGTGCATGATGTGTTGCATCCCAAAACGGGGTCTTTAAATACTTTATTTTCTTCAAGCAGGGTTGCATTTTTCCCCTTTTAAATTTGTTATTTTCTTAAACGCTTGTGCTCTTAGAATATTCGTTTTATTAGCCCCTGAAGCATACGTTCTTTTGAGTTTTTTGTTTCGAGAAAATAAGCCAATAATCGTCGTTCGTTGAATAATGGAAAAAGTTAACCGCCAACCGTTCATCAATGTCTAGTGCTAACTTTCAAAGGAAATGATCGTAATTCCACCAGCCATAGGCTAAGCATCGACAACATCGCTTCGACATTCGTGCACGAAATCGATCCTCACCCAAATCACTCAAATCGCTCGTATGATACGTATCCGTGGGCCAGCTTAGCCTCGCGGAAATGCACCGTCCGTTCCGCTCCAACTCATTACACCCCTCATAATCCCCTTCGGATCGAAGCACTGGATTTCACCGGAATTGGCATCCCTTCACTAGGGTTGGGCGGAAAAAAAGAAAAATAAGCACAACCGAAGCCACCACCAATCTACTACGCGGCCACAACCGAAGGAATGTTTATACTTTCCCACAGTATGTGAAGGAAACTAGACATGGTGGCCCGCGGTGGGAGAAGTTACAAATCTTCTTCCTTTTTACCCCCCCCCTCTCACACACAGATTTTACCCCGCTGGGTTCGCGCCACAGAAATATGAACATTTATATGTCGCTTAAGGCGGATTACTTATGGGAGTATTATGTCAATAAAACGGAAAACACTTCGCCACTCGTGCAACCGGACGGGCTTTTGAGCCGAGGGCGAAAGTAGATGCCGCGAACCATACGCTCCCACGTTCATGTGTGTGGGTGTGTGGGTGTCTGTGTAGGGCGCATCATATTTTCCGTGTGGAAAGCGAAGAAGGTTCCCCACCAGAGATATAGTCATCATATTACATGCCTATATGAACATCCAATCTTGTATGTCATCTAAGACGCACGCTTCGGAGGAAAGGATGCGACCGAGAGGGAGAAAGGCAGGGAGTGCCAGAAGGGGTGAGCTCTCGTCCTCGAGGGCCACCCGGTGCAGGAGTGGGGGTGGAACGGAAATTATTGCCTTGGAATTTTGAAATCTTCCATAAAGCAGCTCAATGGGAACGGAGCATTTCCTCGCAGAATGGCCGCTTAAGCTCGACGGGCGCAAAAAAAAAAACGAAGTAGAACGAAATCAAGGATAACAAGTACATAAATTGATAAACTTTATTGATTCAAATGGACCGTATAATCGTATATCTATTGGCAAGGGAAGCCACCCACTATGGGCTCAAAACAGACGGGCATTTAGCGAAAGCGGTCGCTTCTTTCGACCCACGGTGCTCGGAACTCGGCGGCACTTGGGTTGTTTTTCACTCTCGCTTGTTTGGGGGATTGCGTCGATTGCGTCTTCACGGAGCCTGGATTCCGGATGGTTTGCTTCACCGATCGTCTTTCCGTCTTTCGAACACGGTGGGGCGTGAATTTATCTGTCGCTTGAAAGTTCTTTCTCTCTTTTTTTCCGTTCTCGAAAGAGCAAATAGTGTAAAAAATATGAATTGTTTTCAATCCACAAACGCGCTGGGTGGTCTTCGTTATTGTTTTTACCGCTCGACCGACTCGTGTGCGAAAGTAGTCTTATCTGTTCTTGCGAGACGCTTCCGTGCCCACCCACAGTAAATCAAACAGGACGACGAGCGGCTAGCAGAGAAGAAAGTCATTTTTTTTATTTTTACCACTAAAATGGTGCGATTAAGCTCCAGCTTCAAATGGGCTTCATAAAAAACGGCCACTCCACAACTCCGAACGGTTCATTTGGGTTCTCTGTTTGTTACGTTTTGGTAGAAAAAAAAGAAACCCAGCTCCCAGAACGTGATGAGGTGCTTTTCGATATCATTAGAACACCGATACACGCCCAACAAACGTGTGCCGCCACGCAAAGTTGATGGGCTGCTGATCATAAGACCCTAATTGGACATAATCCACCCCCTGCATGCAGCCTTTGACGTGTCCTTGTTCCGTTACGGCTTAAATTGGAGCACCAGCTAGATATGAACAAAAAAAAAAAGAGTATTCGGCAACGAAATCGACGAAGTACTTTTCGTTCTCCCCCCTTTTCTGTCTAATGGCAATCAAATTTAAAACAACAAATTGTTAACTAAGTGATGTGATTTGTGGTCGGAAAAGAGCCCCGGGGGTGGCTTTCTTCCGGTACAAATTAAGGGTGAACCGTCTGCCACACGGCCTGTGCCGTGGAAAGGCTCTCGGGAAGAAGTTGGCAGCATCGCAGCCGACCCGTTTCGAGGCGCTTTCCCGCCCGGTAGGTGGTCTAATTTTCACGTTTTATCACACGCAGCCACCAGGGACGGGCCAAAATCTCCGCCAAGCTCGCCGGGAGTTCGCCAGTCATCGGTCACAGTTCACGCATCGAAGCCCGGCGACATAGGACGTAGACCGAGTAATGTTTAGTGTCGGTACTTGCGAGGGTTGATCGAAAAGTTATCCCACTTTTGTGGTATCCTTCAGTTTCGTTTGATTTAACATCGTTTGCGCGCTGCAATAGCCTTTTGTGAGGTATTTAATTTTTTGAAATATATTTTGATTTACTTACCACTTGCTTCGTTTATCGCGCTGCAATGAACAATTTCAATGAATTGGAGGATGAAAATAAATACAGTAACGCGCGAAATAGGCTGCACTTACCAATTCACCCTACATTCCCGGCCTACTTCGATGTCAAGGGACGCCGAAAATGAAATAACAGTCGTGGGTGGCAAATTTTTCGGTGTGATTTCCAAACGGGCCCCCTTTTTACGCTGCGATGCGTAAACGATTCAAATCAGAATTTATGGCGTTAAAATATCTGCCTCTTGCGCTCGCACGTCCGCGTGTTCTCACTGGTTTTACGTACTTTTTTTTTACTCTAAACTTTGCCCCTAAGCCCGAGGCATGTTTCCACCCCAAAAAAGGACGATGCGTTGGTTCGTGCCAACTCGCAACATCCTGCTTCAAGTCCTGCCACCCTTGCTTGATGGGTTCGCGTAGGAGCGCGAAACGGAAGAATCCACTTGGGTGCCGTTTCTATTCAGCTCAATGTAATTATTTTAAATTCAATGAATTAGACATGCCACCAGCGACACCGTCAATCGAGGTCGTTGCCGAACATCCTGTTGATGGTACAGTGATAACGGTCGATTACGAGTGGAAGGGTGTGTTTTGGGAAAATTTTCTAACCGAAGCATATAAGGAAGGTTATTTGTTACCAATATGAACTTGTTGTTAGACTCAAAAAAGCGAAAGCCATAAGTATAGAAAAGAATGTAAGAAAAAAATCAGGTCGTAACGAACGGTGATCTAAATTGGATTTGCTTTGAAGTCCTTGCCGGAGGATCAACCACCAGCATCGTAGGCAACGAGCCATCACCAACCCCATTACCGGCTAAACGTGGCGCAGAAATCCCCACGGAGCAGCGGAAAATCCCATTCATGTACGCCGAAACCTCCACCATCGGCCCACCGCAGCCGAAGGGATCAGTTCCTTTCCCTTAACTGATGAAGTGATTTTATAAACGCGTCTTTTAACAGGACTTTAATTGTCTGCCAGTGCCTGGTTGGGGTGGTGACGAAATCGCACTAACTAACCACCGGAAGCCGCACCCTCGTCAATGTTGAACAAGGGATGCAAGGGTCCGCTTGCTCCGGCCCAAGCCGGCATGAGATGACTTATTTATAAAACAATAAATTTTGAACGGGGCCCCGTGGAATCTGCGCGAGAAAATGCACGTCGATGATAGCATTATGAAGAGATGATATTTTACATTTCTTAAGACCTTTTTGCGCTCGGGTGTGATATCTTCCTCTGAGATGGGGTTTTTAGGTCTTGCGCTTGTCCCTTCGAAGGGCGAGATAAGACCACCGGTGTGCGGTCGAATTGATAAAATTTCCTTAGCGAAACACTAAAGTCATCCCGGTGGTAAAAAAAACCACCCTTTAAGGGGTTTCGGTGTTAGCCGCCGAAGGCGATAGGCGCAAATGTTATCGGATTAGCGGTCAAATTCGCAGTCAAGCCCTTTGGTGGGATAAATGAATACCGTCAAAAAGGAAGAGCAGCGTCCGCTGAGACGTGGAAAGCGTCAGCATCATCTTCCCGGATATGCAAAGCGAACCAAAACTGGCAGGAAAAGGGACGCAAACGAAGGGCCACAATGAAGGGCGCGTGCAAATACGCGTGTAAAGTACGCACCACCACGTTAATGGTGATTTTTCACGGTTTCGTAGCCACCCCCGTGACGACACTTTTGCAGGACGTCGATTCGAGCGAGCGAGGGTAATTAATTCAATTACAATGATACACTTAGCATAATGTTGTCATACTCGAATAATTTATAATCATCGCCCAAATGCCACCACAGACGCGAGGTTTTGCAGTGTGTGCATCTTTTGTGTTTTTTATTCAGTGCAGCAGCCATGTTCGAGTCATTGATTGCTTTGTTTTTTTTTTTTTTTGAAAAACATCCTTTACTGTCAATATGCTTTATTCACCGCTGCCTAACATCCAACCCGTTTAATGACGTTGCAAATACTCTTGCGCAACAAAACGAAGGGTAATGTACTAAATATGTGTTGTTCATAGTGTTTGAATGTACAAAATCAATGAGCATTACATTTAGCAAGGTTTCTTGTATGTCTACCATAGCAGTAGAAAATAATTCATCAATTCAGAAACAATCTGCTACCGAACACGATGCATGGAAAGTTTTGTTCTAGAAATATTATTTACCTCTCCCAGTTTGCTCTTCATACATTCATGGGACCATTTGTCGCGTAGCACACACAAAAAAAGCACGGAAAAGTTTTACACAGTAAAAAAGGAAGGTTAAAAATAAGATAGTTGTGAAAGTTTTCGTGAAGATTAAATTTATGTTCAATAACAAAGCACATGCAAAAAATATGTTGAAAAGACATGCCAAGATATGGCGTATATTGGGCAACATATTGGAAGGATACTTTTATACTGTGTAAGAAAAGATGTGAAACTCCTTTTGAGCTAGATAATGTGTATAAGTTTATAAAGCTGACTATATATGTAGTTTGATCAATCGGTAGAAATCTTCAAGTCGCAAGCAATCCTTTCGATAAACGTCGCTATTCAGTATTAATTCTTACAATTTGATTTATGAGTACGAACTGCCGCGTTCCTTACTGTCATCAGATCTCCCGCAAAGCTGCTGTCGAAATTGCGTATTGCCCCCCCGGTCGGGGAGTATCGCGACAATGCGAATTCAATAACGAAACATTATGCATGACAAGAGGCACAATCGAGTGCAGAACAAATTTTGAAGCATTCGATAAACGTCGGATGCGATTCAATGTCTGCTGGTTTTATCTCTCGTCGCTTCACCCGATCACCACTTGAGACTGGGAATGGAAGACAAAATGTCTCGCTGTCGGGGAAATAAGGCACAATGTTCGCCAATATTGCATTACAGCTGTACAGTTCAGAGACAAATGCCACCATTTGAGCACATGCAGCTGCAGCTGTAACGCTCAATGATAGCCTAACTCGTATGCAGCATGTTTGTTACTATTTAGCTTGTCTTGTCTAAGACTTGTTCTTAGAGTTATGGCAAAAATATTTGACTAATTCCAAAGCCAAAAATTATATTCATAAAACCATCAAATTCGCATATTAAAACGTGTTCCCTTTAGAACAATGTCACCAGAGAAAAGAATAGAAGGATAACTGCGTTGGGTTTCGCCACGGGAGGTCGACCTGAGCAAATGGCAGATGTCAACAAGTTCCTGCGTGACATCACATTCATTGGAATCGTGTTCCAGGGTTAATCGAGAGAGGGATTTTCCAATCCAACTTCATCTTGGTAAGGGAACAAAACCGGATCTGGTGAAGACGCCACGTTAGAGAGAATGGAAGAAGATTTAAACTAGAACCTTCAGGAACGCAACAAAACGGATTTCAAGTGAAGATATCAACGAATGCAATAATGCTGGGATTGAAACGTTCGCTTATCAACGCGTTTGGAAACATCACTGAGGCTGTTACTCCGACCATTGCCCAAAACGCAATGTTACCGGACTTCTTCCGCATTCTGCACGCATGATCAGAATGAGTGATAACTCTTTCAATTGCCTTCCTTGACAATTAAATTTAACTCCCCCACCGTAAGAACCTAGCTCAGACCACGTGGTCACCGTGATTGAGATAATGCAATTGATGGATCGGGCGATGAAATAGAAATAATTGCCACCTTCGTAATTCCCGGCACGTTGTCCTCGGAGCATGTTTCCGAGCGACATCGAACAAGTGGGAAAACCTGCCAGCGACAAACTCCAGCTCCATGCTGTGTGGTGGCTAATCTGTTCGACACCATCATCCTCCACTGGCAGGTGAAACATTGCCACGAATAGTCTCGCTGCCTTCCCGTACGAGACGAATTCCCACTGAATCCTGTGGCCGGTGTGGCGATTGTTTACCCACGGATGATGTCCCTTGTTAGCTGCCCACTCCAGGGGACGCAATCATGGATAAAACATTATCTGCACCCTCATTATTTGTACAAGCTTCGCTATCGGTTCCAATCACTTTATTGGAAGCCCTACTATTTCAACTCCTGGTCGTGGTCTTCTCGCTCATCAGTCCCTGCGGGGGTGAGCCAATCGCTTTCGACACTCCTAAAACCGTCCAGACACTGACCATCGGAGGTGCTCCATTCGGGCTACATTCCAGCAGATTTTGTTATTCCGAGCACATTTCTACCGGTGGTTTTAGGCAAGCCATCCTCCTGGCAAGCTCGAAAGGAGCGAAATGCTGCTGAAGGATGCGAACCTCCTCCAAGATGTCTGCTCGTGCCTTGCAGTTGTCGTCGTCGTCGTCGTCGTGGGCGATGATGTTTTATTTTTTTTCGTCACCGACACGTCCCAGCGATTGCCCGGGAGCTAAGTAACGAGCTGCTTCAGGCAACCTCCAGGAATAGACGGGTAATTAAGGTGACATGTTTGAACGACCCGTTGACAAATGGTCGTCTTGTCGCGCAGATCGTACATAAATGGTTAGTACGGTCGAAGGACAGCGAGTCGGTTTATGCAATTGCGTAGACTTTTCATAACGACGATTCATTCTGTTGAAGGAATTCCCCAAAAAAAAGACGTTCTAGATGGCTTCTAAAGACCTGATCATTAAAGGATCTTCGCTCATGCTTTGCATTCATCGATCATCGATCCTTGCTCGCATCACTTTAAGAAAGACTGCATCCTGGAACGCGTGGTGCCTCGGTGAGTGACGATCAAAACGCCATTTGGACACGCTTCGCTTCCCCGGAATGCCATAAATTCGATTGCCATCAGTGCGCTATTCAATGCCCGAGGCCAGACTAATGTGCTCGGTCACATATAAAAATAAATAACGGCTGATTAGAAAAGACTCCCCTTCTCGAGCCAGCAAACCAGCAGCAGTATGGGCGATTTACTTCACTAAATAACAATAAATAGATTGTGCATCCTACTGTGCACGAGTGAGGTAAGTTCCCATCCAGTTCCTCCTGTCGGTCGTCTCCGATTGTTAGGGAAATGGGGAACGACAGGTTTTGGCGCAGTCGCATCGAAATATGCCACCAGACCTGGGAAGGCCGGGTTTTGCGAGGGAGCATTATCACATTCCACTCCATAAAAACTGACCATTGGCCATCGGTTGATGGACGGGGCCTTTCGGTGTGGCCACCGTACACCGGACAATGGGCTGATGATAAGACTGGTGGGAAAATTTATGACCCAGCGCTGGTCACGGCCGGTCGGGAAAGCTGTCCCACATTGCGGGTCCGGAGTTTTTCCTTCCCATTCGTAGGTGGCTGCATTTTTTTGTTATCCTTCCCGTCCCGAACAACTAATTGCCCGTGACTTTCGCAATTGCGAAAGGATTGGATGGTTTCTTCGGAAGTCCTGCGAACTGGACACCCAGGGAAAACGGACTATTGACACGCAATTTAAATAATGCGCCCTCGGAAAGAAATGGCACTGCGTTTGGGATGAAAAATCCACCCGGAATTGAAACCCAACCACCTTCCTTAAAGCCTTGATTACGCACTCAGTGATGTCGCTGGCGTGGAATTCCGGGAGGGGTTTTCCAGAGTGAAGTGACGAGCAAACGCTTGCGGTAAAACGGCAACCAAACAAATGGCTCCCCCGGGACAATTAGTTCATTATGTTCCCCTTTTCGGCGTTCCTGCTCCATTTGGCGGATTATCCTTCCTCCTTCGGCGCGTAAATACGGAAAGCGGATAATCGATAGCCGGAAGGAGACGCCCAAAGGTCAGCAGCAGTCACCGTGACGAAAGGCGGTCCTGTGCGATTTGAGGTCCTTTTTCCACCCCACCGTGTAGGGCGTTTTTGTCCTTTTCAGCGCCCGAAAATGACACTGGTTTCTTTTTTTTTCTTTCTCCCTTTCTTCCGGTGAACCGTTCCGTATCCTGTTTGTGTCCGTCGTTGTCGCACTCACCCTCCAGTCGGGTTTTCCACTCCCCCCCCCCCCCCCCCCCAATGAATTCCCCCATTTCCCGGCGTTCGGAATTGTCCGTTTTGATTTATGCCCAAGACGCAAGTGTGGCATTATGCTGCACGCGGAGTTATTTATGGGAATCGATACAACCGACAACTCCCTTCGATAGTTTCTACGTTTTTTTCTACGTCTGTTTTCGGCCGTTGTACTGTGTGTCATTGATATTTATAAAGATTAGAAGATGTCCTTCACCGGGCACGGAACTGGGCAGGACCGGTTTTTCCAGGAGCACGACCTCTGCCCAGAAGCTAATCGTCAAATGTCTCGCCCTTTGGCGGTTCCAAGGAGGTTGCATCAATTACTTTAGCACTTTCCTTTGGCCCTCGGCCTCGGTGTCCTTTGGCCGGTGTTCAGAACCGTCCATCTCGGGCGGGGGTCAAACGAGCGCTAGATCCGCCTCCGGTGGAGTACTTAATTGCTCATCGGCTAGATTGGTCCTATTCATTATAGTTTCTCGACCGTTTTTGGCCACGCAGCCCCAGCACAAGTAGCGCCCATTTGAAAGTATAATCAAATGTCGAACGGCTCCGACCAGCGCCGACGAAAATGAAGATGTGGAAATGAGCGGAAATTATCCTATCCGGAGCCCGGGCGCTATGGTGAATCGGTTATAAATATTAATTCATTTCCGTTTGCTAAACTCCGTCTATTTCCGATTCGCGGCGATTCGCCCGATATTGGGTAATATGATTTGTATGAATTTATGCTCCCCGGTGCTCCGGGTACCGATGCTGCCTGCCAGCAAGCAGTGGCGCCACAACAGATAGCATCCATTTCCGGGTGCTGCGTCCCGGCAGCCGGCCGAACATTTTTATGTCCTTGCAATTAGGCTGCGAGCGAGACTAATCGAACTTGATTTACCAAACTTTGCCGGCCATTCAGCTCCCGATGTTGCGGTGTGCCGAACCACTGTACGGCGGTTGATTGTTGATTTTATCATAATTACCACCAGTTGTTCGAGTCGAGGTTGTTTCTTATTGGAAAGAATAATTTTTTGTACTTGTGGTTTACGAAATGAGCGTTACGAATCGTATGTACACGATGCGTTATACTACGGGTGCTCGTTTTAGTTTATTTATGTTTATTATTCACTCGAGAAGTCCATACATTTAGTTCTGAAGAAGTTGGTGAGGTATTTTTACATTTGTGCATAGTCGAAGTCGAAGTCGAAGTTTAATATTGTGATTAAAGTAAGAACTTTATCCTATTAAATATAATTGAAAAATCTATTTGTCTGCTATTGTAACAACTAACGAAGAAGGAAATTGAAATTTCATTTTCGAATATAAGAACTTTTCGGAACACAGTGAAGAAATTATTTCAAAACAGTAAAGAGCGGCATTAATAACTGACAACATAAAAAATAAAAATAAAAAGTAAATAAAAGTAAAAAAGTAAATTTTTATAAAAATAAAAAGTATGTTGTATTTTCCCTTCTTGTTGAACCCTCCTTGTATTTCCTGCAATCCCTCCGTAAAACTTCAATATTGTACATACTCAGATATAGACGGTAATAAAAGGCCATATTTCCTAAATTAACGCACAGCAAACGCTAAATAAATCTATTTCACAACAAAATTATTCCGTCTGTCAAAATCTGGCAACAAATGCTTTTTACAAATACTTCATGGTTTTTTAAACTAAAATTCAACAGCTTGGTGTGCATCATATCAAGTTGCAATTATACATTTAGTATAGTAAACCTTTACAACAAAATGGTAGTAAGAAACAATGTTATTGTAAAGCCAAATCCAATCTTAGAGCATTTTTAAAACATAAAACATGGCTACATACAAATTTATATTCGCAAATTACAAAACCAACCTACGCTTCTAGCTCGCAGCTAACCTACTAAACGCCTCCATGCACGAAACAAACAATGAACCATTTTATCAGTAATTGTTGACCTGCGACTCTAACAATTAACGTAATTGAAAAGGCGCATCGCGTTGTTCCTGCCATGGTTCAGGTCCTTTGCCGTACCTCGACCCTTCTCGCAATGGTCCCGATCCGTCTCGTCTTCACCACAACCTAATGCACCGACGTTGAAGTTACGCCGGAGTACGAAGCTGAGGTTCATCAAATCACTTCCCGAATCCACAAAACCACGTGGCTGGTACGATTTGTGGCGCACATTATAGTACGAGTATTTACGCAAATCGCTAGGGTGTAAATAATTGCCATTAAATATTTGATTTCCTATCATTGTTCGGTTGAGGTTAGGACTCGACTCCGACGCAACGGGGACGCCTCGGTCGTGAGATACTCGACTCGCGAAACTCTTTTCAACCCTTTCAGCAACTCGCAGGGTGGCAACCGTTTTCCCACCAACGACGAGTGGCTCAGAAAACCCAATCCCCGACGGTCGTTGCTGGGAAAACAAACGCTTCGGTGCAAAATCCACATTCGCTGCGCGAAGTTCCGCACATTTTGGGAAAGGGTTTTAGCGTTTCGGATCAGACCGTCCGGTGGTGGCTTTATTTAATTATCATCTCTAGTGTGCGCCCGGAACAGGGGTCTCGTTAGAGTCGAATAGTGTGTCTCTAAGCCGGACGATCGAGCGCGTTCGAGTTGGCCAGTTCCGTGAGCGGATCCGTACCGCGGATATTGACTTCTTTGGCCAGCAGCAAATCGTTAGCATATGATTGCTAATTAGCATACGCCAATAGAAGCGAACTCCCGATAGGGCAACATAGTTTCGTGGTGTTTGCAAATGGCGAAGAACGCGAGTGCCCGTTCTTAATTAAAACACAGTCCGATCATCCATTTTCGAAATTGATGTAATATATTTGATTAGCCGTTGTTGAGTGAAACGTGAATTTTCTCTACTTAACCAATCATTCTTTTATGGTGAAGTAACGTACCAATCTGTATAAACGATACAGTGTTTACAATATCATACCTTATGTAAATTCTAATCGTTAATACATCGATACCATCGATTAGTAGGCTGGTAAAAACATTCGTAATAAAGGTTTATTGACGTTTATGGAAGCGCAATTTTTCAACAGTCATAACACCTGTGTAATCAGTAATCAGTAAGGAGAAAGGAATCTGGAAGAGATGACATACATGAATCACCAATCACGTGAAGGTCGTCGATGGGCACTGAACTTCAATCACAGCTGTTCGGTCGCCCAGACAGTGGCACACTCTGCTGCTGCGACTGACAGAAAGTGAGCATTGTTTGAAAGGTTAGCTTTTAACATTTCGCCACAATCAGCGGTTTCCAGCCCACAAGCCAGGTGCCCCAGCGACGACGCATGCGCCAAGGAGTTAAGCCCAAAAAATGTATCAACTACTTCGATGATGAAAGGGTGTTTGACGCGATCGCGATTATGGAAAAAAAGCGCAATGAAACACCGCAGATAGTGCAAGGCGAAAGGCTTCGTTGCGAGCTGCATATTTCTTGAGAATTGCTGGCATGGGCGTAATTTTGCACCACTTTGCTGTACAGACATGAGCCGGGGTACGTCACATGGATGGTGACGTTGGAGCGAACCACAGATAGGGTCGTGGCAAGAGCTCACCTAATAGTTGGCCTCGGTCTCGGGCGATAATCCGGTGAAGATAATTTGACGATAATTTATGCAGAATGTGGAGAGACACCAACTCAGTGGGTACTAGCCCCATATTAAGGGTTATGCAAGTAAAGTAGCCGAAAATTCGGCCACCCTGACCACCCTGGCAAAAACCACGCGATTCCGCAGGTCATTTACCTGCCGAGTTGAAGGAAATCGGAAAAATTATCGCACCCCGCGGACCTGGAAACTGTTACTAACTGCACTGTTGCGCGCTCTTCTACATTTTCCCGTTTGTTAACGTGCTGCCGGCAACGTGCCTCAGTCTCGATGACCGAAGTCACGACGTACTCGAGCGAGCAACACACACGGTGGACAGTAAAACGAAACAAAACAAAAAAAGAACTAAACACGAGCGGTTACCGCCCAGGAGGCGTGTGTATCGTATAAGGTTAAAACTGCAATCGTGTCGTAATTCAACACGCTGTCCAGAAGACCGACCGCGGGCTGACATATCACAGGCGCAGGTCAGAATCCGTCAGAATACGCCACTTGGTGACTGTCCAGATGATACGTTGAGTTCCCAAAAATTGGCGCATTCTTCTGCTTCCGGAATTTGTGACCAGTCTTTAAGTGTTTGAAACCAAAAAGGCATCCATCGTCACATGCATATGGGGTATCTTTTTTTTTCTTGCTTTCTTTGCACTGCCTACTAAGCCGGAAAATGGGGGTTTTGGCTCAGGTGAAGTTCCCGATTCCTTCGATTGGTTTCATTGCTTGGAGCGTTTTTCTGTACGTTCGGTACGGGGACCACTGTCATTCCCAATTTATTTTCCGCCTGATTTGACACGTGTTTTCGTGCCCAATCTTCGTACCGTGTCGAAGGAGGCGTTGGAAAAGCGAATCTCACAGAACCTCTGACTTGCTCTGGGAGAAATCGAACAAAAAAAATCACGAACCATCAAGGGAACGATCGGGTTGATGCAGCTTCGATGGTGGTAATTTGGAAAGGTGCAGAAAATAACAGACAGACACGAAACCCCCAACCGGCGACAAATTTTTCCTGCTGGTTCCATTGGGAAGCGGAAAAATCTAAGCCATTCAACGCTTCCGAAAGGACACCCCGAGGTCGGTGTTGTGTAGTGCGTGTCCTTGCAGCAGCTTCAACCCGCATGTTAGAAAGGCGAGCTGTACAATACACCACCTTACCGTAGATCTGGAGCAAGAAGCGATAAACCAGGATACCCAGTGGCGTATCGCTCAACCATCATTTCTGCACCAACCGAGCATGAAATTGTGGTGCGATGCGCGCGCGAATCGTTAGCGCTTTCGCTAATGCCACACGTTCACGGGTATGCCAAAAAAAAAACAGTAATACTCTGCGCTTTTCCAGCACCCGGAGAATTTTCCAACCACGCCGGTTCGAGAGAGCAACAAAAAAAAATGATTCAATCAGCAGTCAAATTCGCGGACGGGCAATTGATTCCAATCAAATCCTTACACTGGCGCACCGCAAATTACCTGCACGTGGTGCATGTTGTGGAGAAAGCTGGCTGGGAAATTGTCACAATTTGTCTTCCACGCCCACGGGAGTGTTTGCGCGATACTTTCCGATGTCCTCGGGATTCAACCGACCTTCGACCGATGAAAGGCAGGCTCAAGCAAACAAAGGATCGGTGGGTTACTCGGGGATTAATTCCGGTGCCCCTTGAAGGTCGGTCCCGCGCGCGCACTTCAGAAAGGGTGCTTTATCAAGCGGCCAGAGATTACAAGGGCCGACCGTTTTTTGGGGACGGTATTTTATTATGTTTACGGTCAACCGGACCACCGGGCCACCCATCACGAGCAGATACGATCGCAAATGATGCACGTGGTTTTTCACCCACAAATTTATGCACATTAGCGCGGAAGACACATCGTATCGACACTAGCCTAGATGGGCAGGCCGTTTTTGTGGATGCTCAAAATGTCACGTTTTACTCATTAGAAGCCAAAAAATCAACCCAAACGCGGCCACCGACCATAAGGGACCGGACCGAACAAACACCGCCCAGTGGGGTGGATTGTGTATCGAAGAAAATCCTCTGACCGGTGGGAGAGAAGAAAAAAAACGCCAAATGAAACGTTTTCCAACGTTTCCCGAAAGGGATCGGGTACCGGCAGTAAATGGCAACGCGCAAACAGCCATAAATAGAGCGTCCCAAATGATGCCGGCCGGACAACGTCCACCGAGTTTCGGGTTTCGGCCAGCGATCGGAGAATCGCTTTCGGAGAACCGACGAGCGGATTAGATGTCTTAAGAAATGATACACACATAATGGACGTCTTAAGTAAATTTCATTAAAATTTTAAACGCTTCACCATTCGCCCGGCCCAATCGAATGCCCTGGTCGGGCTGGCAGGACAACCGACAGGGTTCAGGAGCACCGGGTGGGTGAGAGAAAACTAATTTGCCGACCGTTGGTGCCTTCTTCTCGGGGGTGAAATAACTTTTCCTTGTGCCTTTTCCACCCAGCTCGCCCACATGCCGCTTACAAAGCAAACGAATCCGATTTATCATAAAGTGCGCATGCAATTTCGCTCCTTTTCGCCAGCAACCAGGCTCGCTAGCTGGCGCGATCGTTGGGCACGCACGTACTGAAGCGTGAACGTTTTTGAATTTAAATTCAAATCTATTTATTATCTCAGTCAATATCTGCTTTGTACTTTCACGAATGCCCCAGCGCATTCGGCCGATGAAGCTGCTTCTCGGACCAAACAGCCGGCCGTCGGTTTCTTGAGCGAATCATAAATTTACCAAATGTTACGTAAACCCTTCGTCGTCGCTCTTCGCTGCTCTTCCGGTACAAAAGCGCGTCTTATTCGCGTGTTTTTTTTTGGTTCTTTTGCTGCTTTCCAACTCACTTAACGTTGTGCTCGCTAACTCAACTCTTTTCAAAATTCGCAGCAGATACAAGGGGAAGTCATTGAAGCTGCCACCGGGAGACGGAAATGGATGGAACAATCTTTTTATTTCGTAAATTTCACGCTTCATTCTGCATGCGGACTATCTTCTATCGCTGCTTTATTGTAAAAGCCACGATGAGAGCTCAGATGCGTGTCTAGGCTCGGTATGTTGAATCATTTTTGATTGTTTGAAACGAGTATGCCCCAAGTTCGTCAAGAGGAATCATCTCTAGAATTAACAATTTCTTCTCATATGTAGGATCTGTGGGTAGTGTGTTGATTTTTGTATTATTGGGAAGGACTTTTTTAATGACTGTAACTCAAACCCCCATTTAATAAATTTACTATCTTTACTACGACATGCATTCGTCGAAAACAAAAATGCTGACCTGAACTAATTATTCTATTTTTGCTAGTTTTTGAGTTGCTTTCTTTATTGCTTATATGCTATTGCTACTATTTCATTGTTTGGTAAATAGAATACTTATACTTTTGCTTACATTTGGCTCCTTTTTTCAATATCAACTGAATTTTTCCATCCTTTAATTATTGTGTCCGAAAGAGCATGCAAGACTTCATGCCTTTCCAGAAACGAATTATGAACTTGCATGAGTTTCAACGTACACTTGCATAAGCATTACTACATACTATAACTTTGTATGAACAACTCGAGCATCATTTGATTTTTGGTATATTGTTGTATTCCTTCTCTGTGGAAAAGTCACATCCAAAGTACAAAAAAACAACGTTCAAATAATAAAATACCCTGCAAAGATGCGCTAGTTTCATCCTACGATTCCGTTGCTGAACAATAGCACCGAATGAAAATGAAACATAAGGCACTGCACGGAACCGAAAGCAGCATTTAGGGTGAACATATTGGTTTCACATAAATCTTCCCCGATAAACCTCCCTGCTCGGCTGCTGTGGACTAACTTTGGGCTAATACGTCTTTTACCAAAAAAGCCAAAATCTCCGCTTCGAAACCTCCTTATGTTTCCACCGGGAAAGGAACTGACCGTTCGCTATGTTTTCCCTCGCTTCTCGCAGCGCAATCTTTGAAGATTCTATTAGTGCTCGTTATCTTTAGCCCCGTACCATTATCATAATATTTAACCTTTGTTCCACTTTGCACGATTTGCAGGCATTCTAATCCAAATTGTTTTGGGCTCGGCTACAGTGAGCTAACGCGCGACATGTCGCCTATAGTACCAAAAGCCCACTGCCCATAATTTCCACACATCATTCCGTTGGTCCTCGAAGTCCGGCAGTTCGTTGTTCGACCACTCCGTTTGACCAGATCGAATCCCGTTATATTCTTTATTATTTATTGACACTCCCGCACCCACGGAGCTGGCGCATCATAAAAAACAGACTCGAACAAATTTAATATGATCTCGAGTCTCACACGTGTGACGCGATCCTAACACGTCCCAAGGTGCACCGGAATTGGGAAAATTCAAGCGCCCCTGGAAATACACCCATGTCCTGGCAGGCTGAGCGCAGGCTATCGAAATCAAATCCCCAAAAAACATGCTGGACCGTTTGCGGTCGGACATTTTATTTATTGTTTTCCGTGCCAGTGTCCTTTTTTTCTTTTTTTTTGTTTTTTGTATCTACTCCCCTCACTAGTCGTCACCTCCACGTGGCGCTCGTGGCGTTCATCGATTTTATATTCACTACAGCTTTCACGAGCGATTTTCGGTGCGATTGCGGTTGCGAACAACCTAGCAATTGGGCTTTTATGGTCAGAGAAACTCGAACTGCCCACCACCACCACCACGTACGTACTGTACTGCTGTTTTATGCGTTCCATATGTAAATTACGGATCGAACGAGATGGTCACACTGCTGGCCTTCTGTGGCACGGCCATACGATTCTGTGCGCCCTTGTGCAAGCCATCGGAGCTGAGCTGCAATAAATAGCGTGCATCACCCGTCGTAAAAGTGGATGGCGTAACGAGCTTCGAAGGTGCTGCCTGCCAGTGACGGGACGCTGAGGTCTTCCAAGACCGAGAGGATGTCTTGTGACAACAATGCTCCATGCTCACGGTTAGGGGAAACGGGTTGGAAAAATGGGCAACTGACTTGGGGAAAACACCTCAACGGGCGTGGGTTTGAAAATCCGTGTGGCAGGCTTGCGGGTATTGATGTGATTTGAGGCTCAAAATAGGTCAGAAACAGCATCCTTTTTCCCGAAAAGAAGGTGAAACAATGTCCGCCAAAACGAAAAAAGAAAATTAGTCAGTTAGTTGTTGAGCTTAAAATTTTACAAAATCTGCACTCAATCACAGGTTCAACAGCACTGTGATACATGTTTTAGAGTTCAATGTTTTTGGGATGAACCACGACATGCTCCTCGAACTGTTGAGGTTTTTCATCTGGTTTCTAGTTCCATTAGGTTTTTGGGCAGCCAATAGTACATGATGGATGGAACACCTTTTTACTCGGTGCTATTTTTTCGCCACTTTACACCAAACCCCACAGCCCTGGGAAACTCAGGGTGAACGACACGTACACGCGCCGCACACCTGAAGCCAGGAATGCTGGCACATCAAAAATTAATAACAAATAAAAAAAACCCCATAACAAAACAATATTGACAAACGTACCGATCGAACCAATTAGCATATGATTGCTTTATCCACATGGTCGCGAAGTTCATCGAACCGCGGTTGTATCGATCGCCTGCCCAAGCTGGCCGATTTTTAACCAACTCATCAGAATGTTGCGCTAAAAAAAATGCAAAACGAACCCCGAAGGCGCGCGATTACAACGAACCGTGGTAACCGATTTTCCCTCCCGACACAGCTGCTCGGCCCTGAGGGTTCCTGCGTTTTTTTTTGGTTTGATTCTTTTAAAAGAAAATCGCAACCCATTCGCAAGGACGTCAACTTCGTTACAGTTTCCACCACGCAGCTTCTGGTGTGGGGGAATCTTGGTGGCTGAAATCGCTCTCAGCCTTGGCGAAACATGAGCAAAAAACACACACAAAAGCATACCTCTCCAAAGAAGCAGAAATGGACAAAAGTGTGAACGTACGCCGGGAAACCCTCGCATTTCCGTGTGCTCCCTCGGCGCCTTCGTCATCAATGTTCCGTAGTGTGTCCTCGGTGTATCGTACTGTGACACTTTATATGAGCCAAACGTGACTTTTATGAATTTAATTTCCAGCCCCTTACACCGGGCCGGGCCCGGGTCCGGTACGCTACGGGCGATGAGATCCACAAACTGGTCCGTGATCTGGCAACATCCTCGGGTGGAAATTGCGTACAGAAAGCTGAGAGCTGAGCGGAAAAATCATGAAGGTTGAGCCTCTTAGTCTTTGGGTTTTATGTCGCAAAGCCTACGGAACGGTTTGCGAAATCGAAAAATGTAATACCAAAGCGAATGCAAAATAAAAAATGTGTAAGTAAATTTATAATTTGAACAGTGTTGCAATGAAAAGTGATATTTTTCAGCCGGCAACAACTTTTTCACGATAAGGCAAAGCATGTATCCTTTTTTACTAAATAATCCAAAAAAATGTCTCAACTGTACATCGACGGTAGAGCAAATGATGCTGCTTCACACAAAACGTGCACCATTGTACAGGAAAGTTACATAAGAACAGCCACCGTGCTGCGAATGGCGTCAGTAATGTCTCAAAAAAGAAATATAAAAAAGTCCGAGCACCAGCACCGAGGGAGACGGAAAAAAGTATTTATTAAAGCACTGTGGCGAAGCGTAAACAGTTTTATCGTCCCAGACTGATAGTAAAACCTATCCCGGCCATTGATCGGTCGCTTCTTCAGTTGATTGCCGTAATGAGCTCAACGAAGGCACACCACGAACCTGACAGCCAAGGGATGGGAAACGCACGAGGACACTGGGACGTCTTCATTGCTTCATGGAAAATCCCTCCGATGTTCGAGTTTTCCCCCATCTCGAATCGAGCATGCCCGAGCGGAAAATGCCCGTACTGTCCTCAGCCTCATTCGTAGGAGGGGTTGAAGGTCAGAGCCACACGAGCCCAACAAAAGAGACACACAAGAGACGAGAAAGAGAGAGAGTGAGTGAGAGAGCGAACAAAAAAAAATAGGCGAACTAAACAATAAAAAGTGATTTTACCAAATTGGATATCGGGTTTTCGGACGTTTGAACGTGCTGAGGACCTATGCGGCGGTTATCGATGATTCGATGGTGCTCATCCCTTCGGTTCGGTAGGGTATGACAGGCTCGCTTTAAGCGCACCCGGTGCTCGTGCTTAGATTGGATAGGCATTTTGAATGATCCTCCGGGAGTTGAAATTACTTTCTAAACCATATTCATCTGAATCGGGTGGATTTCTGCCCGGAAAATAGTAAAGTCAGTTGTGCATTCGTGCGCCTTTCGCAAGCCGTTACGATCTCGGTATTACGTACAAAAGTCAGATATAATCAATGGCATTGGCAGGCTGGTTGCATTTCTTTTTTTTTTTGGGTGCCTATAGATCTCTCTTGGCTTCTAGCGCAGGTCGGCGTTCGTAATTGCAATCACTACCCTGTGCAAAACAAAAAATTGCCGATAGTTTCACTTATTTCTAGCCATTCGGACATCTCTCCTCCGTGCTGTAGCTGCCGCTCACTCGAATGTTTTCAAACACCAACAACAAAATTCTCCCAGTTGCAGGTGTTTTGCAACCTAGATTGTAGCGGCGGAATCAAAATTAGAGCAGTCGCCCCCGAGCAGACGAAATACAGATACGAAACTACGTAAGCTTCCCATCTGCAATAAGCGAAGTGTTATCTTTTGTGTGCAGCGACAAAAAAAAACCTCTAATCCAACCCCCTTTCGTGTTTAATCGCGCAAAACAACCACCGCAGACAAACAGATCGCGACTACTCACGATCGCTGCTGGTGTGCGATCTAATCAGCGATCGAAGCGATGAACTTTCGCCATTTGCAACAGAGTTGCAGTCTTGTTTCCAGTTACAGTTTATTGCCATCGAAGCAGGCGATGACGAGCTTGCACCAATACTAGTGGCGGGTATGTGACAGGAGCTCGAATTACGAAATAGATTATCACTTATCAGCCCAGCGCGATGGTTCGCCGAGTAAAATCATGGCCACGATGGATGACTAAAGTTGAGCTTCGTTTCGATCGATCGGTGCACAATAAAAAACGGGCCATAAAACATTAGGCCATGTTGTTTTCGGCACAGTTGTGTGCAGTGTACCGATTTGTTTGCCTTTTTTTATGTTTCCTTGGGTCTCACTGGCTGCAGTTGAACACGCCGGTTGACCATTTCCGGTCTGAATGTGGGCAATAAAACCGTTAACGTACTAAATTTTGATTAAAAATCAGCCCAATAAAACGCGAGAAAAGGACACATATCACAGACGCGGGGGTTTTATTTCCATCCGTCTCCGTCCCAAGACTCGCTGTGAATCCTTGTGCTTTTTGAGTGATTACAGGCGTTATGACTTTTATGAGCATGCTGGACATTTATTGATTTTTGACGTATCTTTTTTTATTACTAACCGGGTTTTGCAAACGGGTTTTATGGAGGCATTTCGACATTTAGTGGTTTGCTTATTTTAGAGCAAATAATTATTCGCATTGGTCGGCCATATCGTACCCTCCATCAGCTAATGCAGCGCACGGTTCGTTTTAAAATTCAATTGCAACAATATCTGGACCAAAAAGCAGGACCACAGCTAAGTGTGAAAAAAAACAGTCTACCACACCGGTACAAGTGTAACAAACCTAGCCCAGGGTTTGTTCTCCCTCTCGGTCAACCAAACCCCCGTGATTGCAAAAAGGGGTGCGAAAACGCGTCACGTCCGTGATCCGAACGGATCACGATCATTATCCTGGTCACGTTTTTTCGTACATCGTTACCAATATCATAGCCCGTCGTAGCCTGTCAGCCACTGGGACTGTTGGTCCCGGGTTTTTAGGTGCTATCTGATGAAACATCATCGTTCCGAGCCGTGCCGCCGGTCGGACGAGGATTTTCCGGCCACGCCAAGGCCCGGTCAGCGTGTTGTCCGGCTGGGGATTTTTTATTTTATTAGCTTCCGGCTGGACTTTATCTTGTCGTCCTGAAGTGTGCAACATGCGGTGGGTGGGTTATCATGTTCTGTTATTTTAGCGTTTCGTCTTGGTTTCCGATTTTTTTTCTGGCTCACTCGCTTCAAAGAGGGGTTCGCAACGGTCGAACGTGGCCGAGGGTGGTTATGTTTACGGTTAATCTCGAGCTCCAGCATGCCTAAAATCCCCAGGAAGTAAACATGTGTGCATGTATATATATCACGCGAGCGCAGACCTTTTTTGTCACCTTCGGTGGGTGCGTAAAAGCGTGCCATTAATGCCAAGCATAAGTTAAATTAATGCCCTGCATGAATAGAAATCGTTTCGAGTGTTGTTTACAGTTTTGGTGAACTAACTTCATCTCGCAGTAACGTTTCGTGCGTCATTAAAATTGCCTAATCCACTTCTAAGCCCTTCAGTGCCACCATTCATTGATCGACGGAATTTGAAGCGGTTCCAAACACTTGCGTTTTCGAAGTGTGTTTATACTTTAATTAACGCCTCATTCGTGAGGCGTACTTGCTCATACGAAGGAAAATCATCGACGGCATCGACGTGAAGCTATTCGAACAAAGACCGATAAAAAAAAAACAACATTTAGAGAAAAATGGAACGAAGTTCATTCATGATTCTAGCCGTGCGCGTTGATTTATGCGCCTAAACAAACGATCGGGGCGGAGTGTTTATTAAATACTTCTAATTATTTTCAAATTTGTCGTCAAACGATTTGACGCGGATGGCAAGTTGTTTATCGCTCGAAGCCTTTTTTTCCTTTTTCTCTTCCCTTATCGATTTGGCCTTCAATTCAACCGAATCCAGAACGATTCTTTGTTGACAAGAGCTGCATTTCAGGGGAATCGAGATTCCGAGTGTTGAGTTAAATATCGAAACATCCGGAACCCATGGATAGATAATTAAGTCACTTGTGTTAAAAAGCGTGCAAGAGCGAACCATTGTTGAATGAACTCGGTAATGTTGACATTTACGAACCAACCAAAAAGCTGATTTAGTGTTGGAAGTGTTTTATCAACAGTACGGATGGAGCTGTGTTGAAATACTTGAAATACGTTAAACTAACAAGGGCATAAAACAGCATAACCAGATTGGTTTGATAAAAAAACCAATACCAATCAGTTTGATGAAAGTTTCGATTAGTGTTATTTCCTTTCCACGACTTGGTTTGATAAAGAAGAATCCAAACTGTTGGTTGAACATTTCTTTCAAAACTGAAACTGCTTTTCGCTTAATAATTATTCTTTGTATCTTTTGTGTTCGAAATGCCCATCATTTCCATCGCTTTGTTGTGATACAGTCATTCGGGAGATTCATAAAATTTTATATACTACATAAGAGAAACTCGATCGTTACACCACATTCGCACAAAGTAGGAAAATGTCTCAAAGCCATAAAACCGTGGCCCAAGTCGGGCAAAAAAGCACCATAAGGCAGCATGCACAACAGGACAGCCCACCGATGAGGAAAACTCAAATGCGAATCTGGTGGCCCAACGTTGATCCGAAACACAAATCGCATCCCAACTGTTTGACGATCGGCGAATGTTTTGTTTTGCTTTTTTCTTTCTCAGAAACGGCCATCCCTGTTGACAGGCGGCGAGTTATTGGTCCGATTAACACGAACCACCCATGGGGTAGCTCGTCCAGCACCGGGACCAACAATCCGGAAGGACCTCCGAATGCAAATGCCACCCGCGAACAGCGTCCACCCGATACCGTGGCCCATATTATTTTGCTTCTTTTACGATTACGCCCAACTTACGGCAGCGGATAAAGCAAACATACAGCGCGGACCTCCTTCTTGGCTGTGACAACAAACAGGGCATCCGGTGGGGGGAAAGAACAAAAAACAGCGTATCCTTCTTCTCGAACCGCTCGAAGCGTAAACAAGCAACAAAAGATCGTCTGAAGTTTGAGGCCGCCAATAGCTGGTGACTTTGTGAGGAGTCACATTTGCATAACATGTATACCGTTCGGATCCATCAGACCTGGGTGCGAATAAGTCCACGAAGGAGTCGTTTTGTTGGAGGAAGAAATAAAACATCTCGTGGCACTTTTACTCGTTGTAGGCTTTTTACTTTTCTTCAACATCATTTAATGATAAACCCGGGGTGGATTCGTTTTCAATTCTTATCTATTTATACACTAGCGGTAGGTCAGCGTTCAATTTCGTACAGTTTTTGTGTGTGTGTGTGTGTTTTAGCATTTGAGAGAAGTAACTTACAGTAACAAAACGGATAACCGACGAACCGACGCACACGGTCGGCAGTAATCCATAAAGATCTTCTGACCCTGTCTCTATCGCATCGACTGTCTATCCCTGCTGTCGATCTGCTCCTATCAAAGCCTGATATTTGTTCTTCCTTGATTTACGCGCAGTTTTGATCGATCGACGATCGTTTTAATGCTACTGAATAATTACGGCGTTTTTCCGCGCTCTATTGCTATTATTATCATCGTTTTCATCTGGGTGCAGAAGCTTCTCGATCTGCTCTGCGGTTTCCATCTGTTTGATTGATTTTCCCCCTGCTCGCTGGAACTGTTTCTGAAGAGATAATCGCGTGCTTGGTTTTTTTTTGTTGCTTCCTTTCCTCAGTCGTATACTTGCTGTCCTCACGAACTGACCATAAACAAAATTAGCGAAATTAATGCCGTGCTGAGCGTCGATGAGCGAATCTCACCACTCAACACGTGGTCTGCTTCGTTTGGGAAAGCACCGTACGAATAACAAAACATTTGGGGGCCTTATTTTCGACGAATCGTTTCGTAACAAATCAACATAACCGCCAAGGACATGTGTAACATTGTTCATCATTTATTAAATCAAACGCGCGTGCTTACGTGTAAGGATAATTAGGCAAAAAGAACGAAACGAAAATTACCCGAACAAATCTGAGCCCCATCTACTAGTAACGTGTCTGTGTAACGTAAAACAACGACACCACGAGCCACGTGGTTCGGTAAGTCGGAAAAAATCTGTCTTAACAAAACTGCCTAAAAATACATAATAAATCAAAGTCAAACGTCAAATGGCTGCGCGTCCATTGGCGGGGGAGACCGTATGATCTCGCCAACAGTATGATCGCTAAAAACAAAGATCGCGATCATTCCGTAAGGACCCTAAGACCCGATGTCCTTCGCGACTACCTTTCTTCAAAGGTACGGGTACCTTTAACTGCCTCGCCATTAGCACTAACGTATAGCGTCTACTATTTACATATTTGCTTATCCTTCTGTCTTCATCCGTGTCAGCATCCTCTCCGTTGGAGGTTCACTCGCGACCACACAAACACGCACTGCGGTCCTTTGCCGGAAGCTCAGCTTATTAACAGGCATACCGGCCGACCCAAGATGGCGTTTGATGACCACCGAGCGATGTCTGGCGTCATACGTAGTACTCCTGCGAGGTAACACTCTCGGCGATCAGCTGCTTCACCGAGGACACCAACCCAGGTCCTGGTCCACCTCCGCCACCACCACCACCACCACCACCACTTCCACTAGCGCCTCCACTAGCCCCACACGATCCTATGTGTTGCTGCTGCTGCTGTTGTTGCTGTTGATGATGGAGATGGTGTTGTTGCTGCTGCTGCTGCTGTTGCTGACGTGATTGCTGCTGATACTGTTGGTGTTGTTGTTGCTGCTGCTGGTGTTGCTGCTGGTGTTGCTGCTGTTGGTGCTGCTGTTGGTGCTGGTGTTGCTGGTGTTGCTGGTGTTGCTGTTGTTGCTGGTGCTGCTTGTGGTGAGCTTGCTGGTGTTGCTGAAGCACACTACCCGGCTGGTGTTGTTGTGCGGATTGATCACGCTGATGCAACTGGAGCGTCTGGATGAGCTCATCGCGTTCCTGCTTCACCTTCGCCAGTTCAACCTTCATCTGCTGCATCTCGTGATGCAGGTGTCGGTTAGTGATCTCAAGATCATGACGCTGTTGCAACCGCTTCGAACGACAGTTCTGTGCGTACCCACGGTTCTTAAGTGTTCGTCTTTTCTGCTTCAACCGCACAACCTGATCACGTGGACATCCGTGCAGTCGTTTGTTCAGCTCACGCACTGACAGCGTCATCAACAGCTCATCATTGATGACATCTTCCGAGGAGAGGCCAGTTCCCGATCCACCAAGCCCGTTGTAACAACTGCCACCTCCGCTGCTGCTGGTTCCATTCCGTGGTGAAATCGTCGAACTGGTCGAACTCACCGAATGCGGTCGATTCCCATGAAGGGCGTGATGATGATGATGATGATGGTGGTGATGATGCGGGTGTTGGTGAGCCACACCGTGTATGTTCAGTGGCCCAAACTCTAGCTGAGCCGCCGTGATATGGTGATGGTGATGCTGGAATCCCCCACCAACGCCACCCCCTCCAACACCTCCACCAACGACTCCAGCTCCAGTTCCGGGTAGTCCTGTTCCCGGTCCTACCGAGGCTCCAGCCGTGCCTACCAGCATTCCATTGGGTCCTGGTTGTCCTCCCGAAGCTGCCAACACTCCGGCGTACTCCTTACGATCCATCCAGTCACCTTCGGGACCTATGGAGCAGTGCAATGGTCGCAGATCGAGTGGTTGTTCTCCACGCATCGTCTGTGGCAGAAACATCATCTCCTCTACCAGACCTGTCTGCGATCGTGTGCCATATCCGTACGCACCACCCACATATCCACCAGCTCCGTTAGCTCCCGTCCCACCAGCTCCCGGACCACCGGCGGAACTTGGAGAACCGATCACGGGAGGTGTCTCAGGTGGAGTCGAAGGAACTCCACTTAGTGGAGGATTAAACAGCATCGGTTGACCATGAGTGGGTGCTCCAACGTGTGTGAACAGATCACCTGGGCCGGGAGAGCAGGCATGCAGCTTACGGGCGTCCTCCAGATGCCAACCTCCACCACCACCGCCACCGCCACCACCACCACCAACACCCGCGGTAGAACCCGGGGCAACACTGACATTACTGACAGCCTTCAACCGGATGGGCAGAAGTAAACCACTCTCATCCACCGCCGATCCATTCCAGACACTTTTCACGCCTGCTCCCGGTCCACCCAGCACGGAAGGACTCGTATCCTCGCGCTTCACATTCGGACCCGTATCGTGGTCCAGGTGTTCCAGCACAAACTCCTGGATGTAGCTGTCGCCGAAGCTGGGCTCTTCCAGATTCATCGCTCTAGCCAGGCGGTCAAACGGCAGTCTCATAAAACCAGCACAACGCGGCGATCACTCGCAGCGATCAGCGATCCCTTCTGTCCCTTCGATCGCGTCCCCCACCCTTTTTTCACGCGTCCCCTCTCCCTCCTCTCCCCTCGTGTGTACTTGTGTGGGGGATTCGAACCCTCTAATCGCTGCTCACCAACAACTCCGTGACGTTCACTGGCCTCACCATCGGCCTGGTCTCACACTTCTCCCACACACCCACACCCACACACGCGCGCACGCACTCACACAAACGCGGCGGTTTCGTACACACGGAAGCACACCAGCAGCAGAACACGCTTGGTTCACAAAACAATCCACCGGCTCCTCGCGCTGCCTTTGTTATTGCACCTGAGCACCGGAGCAGCTTTCGCTTTCGCGAGTTGCCCGGGGTGGTTTTTGTTGTTGTTGTTGTTGTTGTATCTTCTTTTCCTGTTTTGCGGAAGCCGCTAAACGAACTCAACACCGGACCAACCGACAACAACCGGCGAATTCTGTGGGGTGTGTTTTGCTTTCTCACCCCGACGAGCGGCCCGGTTTTTCGCACTACCCACTTTGTTTGGTTCTGATGTAATTCTGCCCAAGCGCAAACATCCACTCGCGCGCGTACACTCGGTGCTTTCTCCACTTTCCCAAAAATTCAAACTACTTACTTCACTTCCTGGGCCGCGAGCCCGTGACTCAACACGTGACTCTGTCTCGTGGGGTGCCTATTTACTAAATCTACTGCTTCGAACGCCAGCGTGCAACGCAAAATTCCCTCACATATGCACGATCAATCCTCGTCCTGGTGGCACGTGGTACAGAACGGTCTCCTATCAACTGTGGCTGTCGCTGTCACTTGTTACGGTGTTATGGAGCAAAACACCGCCTGCTTTGACGTTACACTCGGATTGCGCGCTGCTCCGAAGGACGATGTGCGTTCGTAGGCGGCTCGGCAACAAATAGCGACTGCGCCATCTTTCTTGCCATCGAACCAGCGGCCAATGTCTTGCCTCGCAGCTGCGTACCTCCCGCGCTGGCCTTTTCACCATGGCCCATATCCCCCCCCCCCGTCCCCCTATCCAACACAAATCATCACCACTAAACTAAAGGGGGGTTTTGATTGGAGCCGATGACAACGTGTCGTGGTCGTGTGAAAATGAATTATTTTTTATGATATTTTATTGTTTGTTCTTACTTGACGACAACTGTATTTCCGAATCTGTCTTCTGGTGTGAAACGTATTTCAGTCGGGAGAATTAAAATAATTGCCCTATTTCACGTATTCGTGGGTCTTTTTCCCTGTTTATTCAACTGAAAGTGTCATTGTTTTTTTATTCTTTCTAGAATTTATCAAGCAGTTTGGCTCACCAAAAGCTACAGTGATAAAGCAACCAATGTTGAATAATGTTTTCCCACCCATCGCTGTGGAGATCGACACTATTTTTGGCCATCAACTCGACCACTGTTCAAGCTCTCGCTCGGTGAAAAGAGATAGCGGATCACACTGTGCGTACTATGCGAAGCGTAACGAGAGAGAGAAAGAACCGCAAAACAACCCGGCAAGTGAGATGGCAAACCCGGTAAAGGCATGGGAGAAAAAGAAGAGCGAAGAACTAGCCCTAGAAGCATCGGGCGCACTAACACCCACAAGCAAACCGTCCACTAGGTGGGGGAAGTACGTAGAAAATAAACCAATGGGAATGTTCAAAGGCGGTGTAATCTAGTGAGAGCCATTGCCACGCCTTCAACATCCGCGCGTGTGCAAAGCAGTTCAAAAAAAGGTTAAATAAAATGAAAACAGTTGCTACACCGTTCCAATGACACCAAACCAATAAAAATAATTAAATGTAGCCCAATGAATCTATCTCTAAGCTCCCAGAGTAGGATAAAAATGAGTCAATGAATGTTTCATCATCAGGTATCTTTTATTTCCAAAAATTATCATTGCTTCGTGTTTTGGAATCTTTCAAATTGAGTATTTTGTTGTTGTTATAAAAATATTGTTGTTATAACACACTTTCACAGCTTCATGTTAAGCATCAACTTGGGAACTTGTTGTTAATGCTCTGATGGAATTCAGATGGCAGTGCGCATGCGGCATGAATTCCCTCACAAACGCGACTTCTGGTGTTTTACCTTTCCAATACACTAGTGTATATCGCAAGCCGACACATGTGAGTAAACATTGCCTCCGAAACCAGTTCAGAGGATATCGTCCTCAGATTATTACTTACGGGCAGCATCCTTGTTTTTAAATTGTTTTTTTTTCTTTCATCTAACCAATCTATTAGTGAATATATTGATTTGTGCTAGATATCAACGATGACCAATTTCTGTTCGGACTCGAACAAATTACTTAGTAGATAAAACATAATAAAGATGTTCTATTCATTCGAACGTTATGCCTGTGGGCAAACAGTTTTATGAAACAAGATTGATGTTTTACTGTTATAGAATGTCAATAAAGTCTACGCAATCTGAAGCAACAGATCTGAAGCATTATGGCATTGATATTAAAGCCTTCCAGCAAATCTCCGTCGGCGTTAAAAAGCAGCGTTAGCTTTGAATCGTCTTGTATCTTATGAAAATACATACTTCAATTGATCTTAATTCTAAAAAATAAAGAAAACAAAAATACTTGTAGATTATTTAGTGAAAATCATGAAATTCCAAGCCCAACATTCAACATTCAGATGTGAATTTAGATTCGCGCAGTTACTAAACGTCGAGACGGTTCAAATAGGCATTTTAAAATTGAAATTAAAGTCAGAATAATAAGTTTTTGTTTGCCAATGCTTCACTGCAAAAACAGCACACTCATCTACTCGATTTTCACAGTTCTGCCGCAACACAACCGTAACATAGCAGAAAAAAGAGTAAATATTGCTAGTGCTATTGTATATTTACAATATACTAATGTAATGTTATAAATATGAAAAATAAATATAATGGAAAAATAAATAGGAAAAATATCATGTTATAAATATGTACGATATATAGAATTTTTAAAACATCGATAACCTTTTATCTACAAAAACCAAAGGATGTAACTATTATTTATGAAACCTATGTGCTTAGTGTATCACTACTTATACATAAATTATTTAAGAAAATAACATATTTTTAACAAACACGCTACAGTAATCTCAACGACAAAAGATAAGTAAATCTAACCTTCAAATGTGCAATAAGAATCAATTGTCAAAATTGACATTAGGTTATAAACAGGAGAGCCCGGCGTGAGGTTGTCAGACGAATAGTTTGTTTTGTTTGGTTTTTTCGAATAAGTAGGTATTTGTGTGTTTTCATTTGCGAAACCCAGCTAAGTAGAAAATTTCCTAAGCGTCCAGACTTAAAAAAACAGTTGGGAAGAATACACAGCATTCGGATGTAAAGAGTGAAGGTATGCCAAGTGTACTAACAAATCACAATGGCAAGCAAATGCACTTTTCTAGTGGATTTTCACGATTAAAAAATAAGCCTATCCATATGGCGGCAATGAAATTTATCAAAGATAAACTAGAAATCGATGTTTCGATTTTGGTGAGAATTCACTTCCGTACGACAGGGTGGGTGGTATATGTGCAGGTTAGGGAAGAAGAAATGGTGAAAAAATAGTGACGATGCATGACATGAAGCACGTGTTCAAGTGTAATGGGGAGAATTTCCCCATACCTATCATAATGGACAAGAGTACACACAGTACAGTACAAGATACATGCCAGGACGCATGGACAG
The DNA here is from genome assembly GCF_943737925.1 of Anopheles nili. NCBI lineage: Eukaryota > Metazoa > Arthropoda > Insecta > Diptera > Culicidae > Anopheles > Anopheles nili. Next base: position 34,526,631 of record NC_071292.1, read on the forward strand.
ATTTAATTGAATACTGAGAGGTAATCAATATAGAGAAGGGAGTCTGTGTCTATCATATCTAACGACATGATCGATAAGAGCTCTGGAATAGTACAGGACCTTCATATGGGCGCAACAAACCACAAAACAATCATTACAACAGTAGAAACACCAACCAACGCGAAACTACTTAAAACATATATGATGAAGAAATCCAAATCTTCAAACGAACAAAATCAATTGAATCAAATCAATACAGATGGTATTAAAACTATGGATGGATGCCTACATCTGCAACAACATAAAAAGTAAGACAAAACAATACTGGGCACAAACATTTAAAATAAACAAAACTCAGCATCAATCACATGAATAGAATTAGCAACAATATGAAAAAGAAACCACAAATAGCCTAAAACAAAACAACATCACAAACACAATATTATATACGGACAGCCAAGCGGCGTGCAAAATATTACAACAAGCCCAAGAGCTAGACGAAATGCCACACAGTATGTCACATAATTGATCATTAGAAATAAAATTAGAAATAAGATGAGCCCCGGCTCATTGCAACATCAAAGGTAATGAGCGCCATACATCACGTAAAAGCAAACATGATAGAACAAACAAAAATCTGGTATGAAGAGCAATCGAACAACAAATGGAAAAAAAATCCCGAGATTTTAAACTGACTGAAACCAACCCATGTTATACAGAGATAAACCTGACGAACTTATGAAATAAAAAGTACGAACAAGAAATTAGCAGTACATGATCTCTCCATATACTGGTTGAGGATCATCGAAATAAACTCAAATGAAGATTGCGATAAATGCAAAGTGTCGGAAACGGGGATTCATAAAAAAATGTCTGCTGAAAATACCTAAAAAACAGAAAACAAAACCTCACCATAAATTTTCAAAAATTCCAAAGGACTGGTAAAACCTTAATGAAAAAACTATAAAAATTTAAAATTCCCAAAAATCAACAAAATATTATTATGCACAAACTCGACAGCAATGAAAAAGCAAGTTTAGACGCAAATCCACTAAAAGAGAAATTTAAAAGCACAAAATCAACAAAAACGAATCTTATACAAACCAACCAACTGAAGGGCATATGACTCCAGATAGTCAAGCATATAAAGAAGTGGTTATCCTTTGAGTATATTAAAATTGACTCCTTGTGATATTCAAATATAGAAGGCTACATCCCATTTCACAGAAATAAAGAAGAACCAATTAAAGGACATATAATTCCAGATCGAGCTTAAAAAATGCTGAAACTATGAGAATGTTATTATTGGCACATAGGGGTATTCGAATATAGAAGGCTACAGCTCATTTAGCTTAGAGCTATCTGATGGTCGAATGTCGTAAACATTTTCTATCAACATATATTCTATCGATAATTATGTGCCAACAAACAGAATACTTTTTTATTGCAATTTACCAAAATCACAATTAGTTTTTATTTATTTCTTAGTAATGCTGCATTAGATTGAATCTAAAAAAAACTACAACATTGGCCTCAGTATGTCTTTTGAGGGATCGGTATTGAATCAAATTTCTTATTTTCATTTCAGCATCTCCATTTGAACTAATGCTTAAACTGTTAACGGCTTATTCGCAAGTATGTAACTATATTATTAGAAATTTTTTGTTCATATTTGACAAATTGTTCATCTTTTCAGGTCGCATTTTATTATGCCAAAAGACTGAATATGCTATGAGAAGATAATGGATGAAGATATAAGTTATTACACTTACATTACGCTGACACTGATACCAGTTTATTTAGCATTTAAACTCGTCCAGTGGATGGGTTGGGAATTGTTCGTGAATAATTGAATTTTCGAAACATTTGTCATCAAACCCGTGAATAAAGTCTAACGAATGGTGCAAAATGTGCTCAGCTAAACAGCGTATCTTATCATATGCTAATCTTCAGTATCCACTGAGGGCAGTAGAAGAAGGAAAGTGTGTTCGCAGCAGTTGGCAACGATCATGATCAATTGCGATGGTGCGCCGTTTGAGCATTATTTCTCGCTCCAGCTCATTACGACGATTGACAAGTTCTTGCTTAACGTCTTCTTCTTGCTTAAGCTGAGCATTCATAGACGACGTGCCGACCTCCAAGGACTTCACCTCCGATATAAGCAAAGTCTGCGGCTGGTCACGGCAATTTTCAACTCTGGGACGTTGATTTCGATTATCCAGTCTAGTTTGGACGACCATCATTGCGTAGTCCATGTTTCGTATGGCCACCTTTAGCTTGTCAATCTGAATTTCAGTATCTGCAAGACGTTGGAGAACCTGCGAAAACAACAAATGCATAAGCAAACCACTGTAACAAAAGAAAGAACAAATTTAGTATTTGCATATCTTACCGTTCGAAGATCAATTTCAAGTTTTTCTCGAACTTCCTCCATGCAGGAAATACGAGTAGCTAAAGCACGTTCAACACTATCTGCTTGTGTGCGCAAATCTCTCGCCGCATTCGTGAGAATGGCATCAAGTGTGTTTCGTAATTGCTCCGATTGTTGGCGACAGCTTGAGTAAATGTCTAAAGTTTCACGAGTAAATTTTTCCCAATATATTTCCGTCGATTGCCTAAAAAGCGAGAGGATTTACAGTTGAATGAACCAAACAATTCAATGAATCAAACGGATAGACCATGCCAATCCTCAACACGCACTCATTACAACATCTGGTTGCTCCCGGTTTGAATAAAGTGTTAGTGGATTGGTTCCGTAGGTTGCAATTAATGGCATCGTTTTCATGGGCCATCTTTTTCTCACTCCAATCAAACTCCATGCGCTGGCGTACAGCTCGGTTGTCGCTCTGCTGTTGTTCAATTTTGGCAAGCGTTTGCAACAATGTTGCTTTTATCTCCGAAATAAGGCTTATCTCTTGAATCAACTCTTCTTCTGGGCGATCGCGAATCAGCTCCGTGTCCGGGCGTCCTGTGCGGCGTTCCAAGCATTCGTTGGCTGTGAGCAGAAGTAGAGTATAAGGCTTTATCATTGCTTTGGAATAGTTCATGTTACCAGTCCATCTTACCGATAGCCTCGGGCATGCGGAGTACTGCTAGTGACTGCTTCAGACGCCGACGCTGACGTTCGAGAGCAGTTATTTCGTCCTGCATGCTCGATATTGCACGATGTAGATCCGATTTCAAGTCATCTATATTTTTAGCTCGCACGTGCAAACTCTGCGTGCAATCCGTTTGAGTCTTGTCTGCGGTAGCGTAAGTACGAATGATAGTGTTCTTACTTGCATTCTCCACTTGAACGCTTTGATCAACGGTGGAGGCACACTCCCCTATGATGTCCGCATTTCTCTGGCGCCACTCGTCTACGCTGTAACGTGTGATCGAGTACTGATTCACGACAGGGCGCGTACCAGTTTGTCCTGACAACGCACCCCAATCGACACGACCCGTTGCCCAAGGACCAAGTGGACCCATCGGTTTGGCCAAAGGATATCCATCTGAACAGCCAGCTCGCTGGGGGAGATACGGAGCAGGTTCGCTTGCTGGTAAACCCACCGGACTAGTTTGCAGCTTTTCGAAGGAAAACGGGACTTTGTAACGACTTTTGAACACAAACTTATGTTGGCAAATTGCGATATCTCTTACCTCTTTCTGATATTCATGTATATTATCTGCCGGTCGTTCTCGAGGAGTATGAAACGGATTATCGATCGATGTCTCCTGTAATATGGAATGGAAAATGCAAGGTGTATAACCTGCTATCAGATGTAATAACTTATCCATATTACCGTTTGAATTGGTTGATGTTCAATGCACACTGAAGCACAAGGTGTGCAAGGAGGACAATTGAGTTGGGCCATTTGTTACACTATTTAAATTTCAATGATGAATATCTGTATGCCTCACAAAAGCGATTTGAGGATTGTTGATTCTGAAGCTACTCTATGTTGCTATGATGCTGATTAGCTTCGCAAACGGTGTCTAGGCGCCTAGGTAACCGTTGTTACGTTTAATTTTTATTGTCAGTTGCATTATTTTGTCCCTAAAAGCATAGTTTATTCCTTGCAGATTTTTTTGTTGTTAGCTTCATATTTCATTTATTATATCGATCAGTACTGGATTTACAATCTTAGCGCTACGATCCATCTCTTTGACGGAGCAATCAATGTCGTCGATCAAACCCTTCACAGAGGCACGATTCTTTATCAACCCCGCAAGTGCATGGACGTAATCCCTCATGCTGCGTTCCAGTTCTATTACGGCCGAAGGTGGTGCAGATCCCAGCGGGTTCGCAATGAGGATGTAGCTAGAATTATTCCAACCATGCCTCAACAACCGACCGCTGGTGGAGTAATGCGACACGCTTTCTTCCGGCTCCGAATCATCTGAGTACCAGATAGTTTTCCTGACTTCTTTAATTTCCTCGCAGTGCATCACGTTGCGATTCCGCGGCATTGGTGTTACGGCAGAAATTGTATGCACACAATTTCCTACTCTGCCCAGAACGTCAATTGTTTGGCTACAGATTTGTCCCACGAAATTGCTTAACATCAAGTATCGCAACAGGAGCAGCTGTAGTCCGTCGGGTACAATTGTTTGCCTGGGCTTGTCGTCAGTTTCATTGCACGTTTCCGCCGACAACAATCCCTGAAAACTTTCGGTGTGAATTCCGTTACATTCCTGCCGATAAGCTGTGACGTTGTGGGTTTCGTCGAAATAAAGCTGGATTTGTTTTTCCTGATCAACAGTAAAAGCAAAATAATACGTAAGGTTGGCGTAGTTGTGACGCTAGTTGCTAACGTGCTAATTATCACATCGTGTCGCGAACAAGCGACCTAACCTACCTGCCTTGTTGTGCCAGAAATCAACGTTTCGCATTTGCGCTCCTGCAGCGGACGGCAGTTTCTATCGGCAAATGACATCAACTCACTCTCGGCCGTGGAGTGTCCAAGGAATGTAAGTCTTGTGCTCGAAAATGCAGCCAACACTTCTTCTGCAATCAAGCTCACGTTGAGAGCTGCTCCTCCGACGACGGTTTCGTTGCCATCGCAAACTAGCAGCGTTTCACTGAAGCAGAGGCTGTTCATCATCTCGTCTGGAATCGGACGACGCAGAATATCTGCCAGCTGATGAACAAGATGTGCCTCGGGTGCGATGCTCATGTGCGGCTTGTCCGGAAGACACTCTTCCATTGCGCGTACTTCTGAGTTGTTTGATACAGGCTCGGCAGGATCTCGCAGCGTGGTCTGGCGGGTAAAATCCTCCGTTAAATTGTACATACATTGCTCGATTTCGAAAACTTTACTACTTTCAATGCTACCGGTGCTTTTAGCATGGGAGCCAAAATTGAAAGCATGATTTGATGACATGTTTGAAGATGACGAGAAACCCGAACGTTGAATTCCAACTATCTAGACGAACAGAAACCGTTGGAAGCGCGCTACTACGACCCACTTGAATTCACTGCACGACGTAAAGTGAACTTGCTCTCGTAGCAACATCCTGAGAGATCCGCCATCCATCCGAGTGGGCGATTTACCGTGTAGATGTGTTGAGATTCTGCATTGTATGTGAATTAGGTGAAAGAGCGCGTTAAAAGCAAAAATACAGCGCTCGAGCTGCTAAATAATCGGCAAACGTCTTGATAATACGACTGACTGTTGTGTTCGTCATCCTGATGGATTTTACTAATACCACGGCTGATGTACTGAAATACGAATGGCGTTGCAACAATGCACCTAGCACAATTTGCAACACGCTATTGAAACTATAGCTTAAAAATAGTTTCGGTAGATATACATAATCACATCTGATGTGAATACATCACACCCACTAAAATGGAAACCGATCTGATAAAACCACCACGTGTGAGTGGCGCGTTAAAAGCTTTTGCGTCTATTTTCATAACGCACGAAGAAGCTCGTGTGCACAACACATTGTAACAGAAGAGAATCACGCTTCCGTAGAATACATTGTATTCTATTCAATTTCAATTAAAAAAAATTCAATAGGTTGAGGTTTTTTTTGGAAATACTCATAGTAATAACTAGTGAAGGAAATGTTCGCCATCAAATAATAAAAAAGTGGATTCAAATTAATTTGAAATGTACAAGTGCCTTTACAAAATGCATATATAAACAAGTATCAGTTTTAAAGGAACATTCTCGATGGTCCTCCATCGTCAATATTTCAATATCATTTACGCATTGATGAAATAATGGCATAAATGTATTCTAATTACATCGCATGTTTAATCCCAATAACGATCGTTTGAAAATTAACATTGCTCTAGGTTTTCGGCACAGCTAAGAGATTATCATAAGGCATAAATTTACTTTATAGACTGCTTGTTTTTAGCATATACTTGTTTTTAGCATTCCATCAATTATAAACATGTTGCGCACAGATTAGCCGGTCATAAAGCTTTGAGACCACCGATCTACGCAATATGAAATTCAATATCAAGATAAACATCACACTGGTGTAAACTGAATAAACGTCAGCCATCTGTCAACGACCAAAATCAGTTAGGATTTCGAAAAATACCCAAACGGAAACAAACAAACCAGCAAGAATGAGTATTACTTTGGAAAATCTTTTCCATAAACAATTGGAAACTGTGTCACGTATTGAGCTTTTCTTAAATATATACAAATGTAAAGAGTTTGTGTTAAGCGACCTTAAAGAGATGCAAACTGACGTTCATGAAGCTGCCGAGAAGTTGCAGCGTACCAAGGAATATTTGGAAACCGATCGGAAATACATGTCCTCTCAGTTTATAGAAATAATGCGTAAAATGCGCCGCAATGAGATGCTAATGCTCCATTTGTTAGAAGTTGGTCCACATGCGCAGCAACCTTCCACCACAAATCCCGCACAACAATCATCCATGGTCAAACAAATACCGTTGAAAGAGGTTTGTTTCCTAATCGTAATATACAATCAACAACTTCCGCTTAAGCCAAACTGTTTGTCCTGCAGATACAAAATCCTTCCGAGAGTACCTCCAAGATGCATCTGTCCGATTACTCAAAATCTCCCTTTACATTGCGTTCAAAGGTTAAGTGTATGAACTTTTTTGATTTTGACGCTATTATCACAGAAGAACAATTCGAAACAATTCCCAAATATCTGAAAGGTCGTATGCAGTTGGTAGAATTGAATCAGTTTCTTGAAAAAGAGGTTATAAAATGCTTCGAAGAAAAATATACTCTAATGTATAAACAACGTAAGGTCATTTCAAACCAGCATGATCTAGCTGTTTGGAAAGAGTACAACCATTTGCAGGCGAATTTTCCTGGTAAGGATGTAAACAATGGCATATGTGCCGATTCAACAACAAAGATGAATGTCTAAGCCGCCAATATACTATCTTTCAATAATGCTTCAATACGTTTTATTTGCAGAACACAATTTTATTACACAAGAGGACTTGTCTCGGAAAATGGGTAAAATGTTAGACAAAAAGAGTTACACAAAAATACATATGCTTCGTCATTTACACATCCTTCAGGAAGTGCGTATCGAAGGAACCGTGTATTTCCTTTGGATTTACAACAAATAGGACCGAATAAAGAAAGGCTTCAAATATACGTGTATAATTTTTATTTTAGCCGATGTACAAAACATTATATTTTCATTTTCTTTTCTGGTGGTGGCTCATTACTGCCACTTCGTCCTCCACCACTAGGATCGACTGGTTCTTGTTTGATCATGGTATGATCGGAACCGGAGTGATCGCTTTCGCCTGTTGCGCCTGTGTGATTATTGCTTGTGCTGTTCATATCAGACGCATTCGCATTAGCAGAATTGTTTGTCATCTGTGGCAAGGGAAGAGGAAATTTTCGAAGCAGATCACCCAACAGCATGTCTACTCGTTGGCGCTGAAAAATCGAGCTAGGTTCCTCCTTAACCGGTGCTTCTTTTTTGGTTTGTGATTTCGTTTTTTCAGCAACTAGAATATACGTCAAGTTTAAATTAACATCTCTAGCATTATGTGATGCGAATATTCACGCTAAAATACTCACTTGCTTTGTTAGATGAGAAATCCCACGAATATCCTTTGCTCGGATGGTAACGAGAGTATGAACTGGCCTCGTCGAATGCTGTCTGCAAATGGTGCACTGTGGAAAGTATTCGCGAGTTGAACACATTAGCTAAGTCGGGAGCCTGATATACTGTTCCTGCTATGATGTAATAATCGGCCATAGGAGTAGCTTCGGTTGGAGAATGCCTGTGCTGCTTACGAATCACGTAAAGGATTGGATCTTGAACGTGAAGGGGTATATATTCCACACCAGTCATGTTGCTATAACATTAAGAAGCAAACTGTTAATCAAACAAAAACTTATTACTGTGCACTGTTGGTTTGTTCACCGTACTTTAACAGCTCCAAGCTTTGTCGCTGCATCCTGACTATTTCATTATTACATGTTCGATCGTAGAACGGATTGGACTTTTCGGAAAAGTAGTCCATAACATTGGCCGGATTTAACAGCGGTATCCAATTGGAATCATGCCAAGAAATCCATAGAGGATTTTCTTGAACCATTGGTGTAAGTCCTAATCTTCCAGGATTCATCGAAATGTTGCAAAAGATACGTTTTTCGCACAGTAAATACCACCCAATGCCTATGGAAGAGAATTGTGTTTACGTTGATTGTTTTTTTTTATGCTATTATTCCTCTTTATGCAGGGCGTCCGTTGTTTATACCTTCTAGTTTACGGAAATATTATTCCTTACAACTATGGGTATGAATATGGACTAATGGATAAAATTAGGTAATAGAGCGGATAATCAAAGTTAAACTTCACAATGTATAAGAATTTATACGAAAGTCTAAATGTGAAAATAATTTTATGATAAAAATATGTATCAAATTATAAGGCATTATTTTCAGTAACGTTAATATATTTTTGGAACAATTTCCTAACCAGAGCCCCGCTGACTGGTCATTACAAGATCGGTATGTTTTTTTTTATAAAAATAAGAAAACAATATGGCACATGAATGAACTCATTGAAGCGTTTTCACATGCTCTGGCTCAAGGTTATTAGAATATTCAGTTGGCGGTAAGTCGTAAGACATAAAATTCATGTGATAGTCACAATAATAAAAATTACAATGGCCTGTTATATTAACAAAATACATCGCACCATTATCACAATACCCAAATCTTACAAGAGTTCCGTAAAAATCGATAACTTTTATGACACTTCACACCAAACAGCTTCTGCTTCATTTAGAACCGAAACAAAAACGCTTGAATGTTGCCTGAAGAAAAATATCACAATAGATTGTTTGACTGTGTATGACCAATATGTTATTTCTTTTCAAATATTGCGAGAAATTATTTGCTCTATTGTAAAATATGATCAAAATGATCAATTATTTTCTTTTGGCCTGTATCTTCACGCTAAACAAAATTGAAAATGCCTCTAAATGCATGTTTTGTTTCAATTTACCGGTTCCTATTTATGATTGTCAAATCAGCTATGTGAGCTAAGATGGCTGCATTCTTTGTAACTACTGTCAACCAAATACTGTAAAAAGGAGGAAATGTGCTCGTTTCTAACCTCCAAAAAATCGTAAAAACTTTCATATATTTTGTAATTATTTTCGGCATTTGTTTTACATTCAATATGAAAACAGTGCAATCAGAGTGATTCATGCAATTGAAATTTGTAGTGAGGGTGGTTCTAGTGCGTCTTCTCGCCTCCGCGAAAGGATAAGCATACAATTACGCTGCGGCGTGTCATGGCGGAGTTAAAAAGTTTTAGATATCGACCCTACCCCAGCCATTCGTTTTTCGCGTAACATGTGAAGTGAATCAGATGCAAAACAAACATAAGCCCAACGGTTGACTGTTCAAGAAACAATCACGTAGATGCAATACGTCGAATAGTCTAGCGGCAACAAACGCGCATAAGATCGGATAGCCTCGTTAAGTGCGCGAGGTAGCGTTTGATGACGATTTTCTCTTAATTTAGTCACGCCGCACATGAGGTGGCAATAGCTTCGCTCTCAACGCGGAATACTCGCGAATTATGGTGGCTTCCGAGAGATAAGTCATAACCGCATGCAACGACGTCAGAAAACTCAGGAGCGAAATTGGTTACATTATATACAAATCGTAAAGTTGCTGATCGGTAACTCAAGCATCATTAGCATCGTGTCGTAGTCGATTCCGTAGTAACGACGGTAAGTAACGCTTCATGAGTTCCTTGATTGCAGATAAAAATCACTTAGTTAAATACAAAATATATGTATGAATATGATATGGTATAAGCCAATTAGGTATTGATAAGAAATGACTTCATAATTATCAATGCCCGGCGAAACGGCAGAAATGCATTGTTTGCATCCCACTGCTATAAAAAAAATGGAATTGTAAGTTGGTATTTACATTGAAACTTCAAACACTTCACAAACTATTTTACGTCAATCACATACAATACAAATACAAACATAAAATATACTACAAATCAGTAAACAAAACAATGCAAACAATATAAGCTTAATAGATGTTTATATCTACCCCATGATAAAAAGGAACAATAAAAGAAACTCTTACAGTCCTTCCGCTTTGTGACATTTTTGTAATTGGGTTTTTATATTGGCAAATATAAAATTGGGTAGAATATAAACCTCTTCCATGCAGAGAAAATATAAAATAAACAAATGTCCACTGTTTTCCCGTAACGTGATCGGTATTTAGTTATTGGCTGCTACTAAGGGTTGTTGATAATAGATATATCGTATTTTGTGTTTAATAACCCTTTGCATTTGAATACCTATTTTAGTCATCACAACATCGTTCCTCACGATTAACAAATCGGTTGATTTTGTCTGTGAAAAATCAAAATTTAATAAATGAATGAATAGTGAAAAATTAAAATTCAATAAATTGCTAAATCATCGCAAAAACACTAAATGATGTTATCTTTTTTCACATATTCCTATGTCAAAAAATATAGAAATTAGGTAACCTAGGTACGAAAATGTTGTAATGTTTTGTCGGTAGAATAAGTGTTTAGTAATGTAGACTATAAGACAAAAACTATTTAAGTTAAGTTATATATTTCGTTGAAGTGCAATATGATGATCTCTGGGCCACCTCTGCCTGAGTAACTGAACGTACCAGAATCGATGCACATAATCGTTTGTGTTACAAGGGCACAAACACGAGATCGGCTTCCCTCGCGTTCCATGTAGTTTAAGAGATTCGATTTATCAAAATGACCCGAACATACAATGAAATCAAATCTACGGGAAATCATTTTAAACCAAGAGCAAAGGGTATGTGATGATATTTGCTTCGTGGTACTTCATCGTTCAATTATAGGTTAGTGTTCGGTTGGAAACGATTGTCGATCTATGTAGATGCACAAATCCGCAAGTTCTCAATGTGTGAGTTTTCGCGCTCGCAGATAACAGGCAACGGCTTCCTCGGTACCCCGACCAAAGACCACAAGGCTGGTGAAAATCATGGTTAAAGTTTGGATGATGATAATGAATGCCGGATGCTCTGTTACTTATTGTATGTATGGTAAAAAATTGACGATTGTAAAAACCATTTCACAACGGTATTGCTTCAGGGAGTATGGTTACCAATACAAAGTATCACTCAAGGGATGATGAAATACACTTAAAAATTAGTTTATTAGTATCATACTGACCATATATTTATTGTCAACTATCAGTTTGAATATTCAATAAAGCTTAAAAACATGAACAAATTCGTAAAGTAACATGCTCTTCATGCTGGGAAGTTCGAGAAGTAAAGGAACATACTTTCCACGATAAGCACAGAAAAAGAAACGCTAGACTAGTATGTATGGGAAACTAGTAATATAATAGTTTGTAATTAGTAGCGCAGTTGTTACGTTAACGATGTATGTAATGTGTAAGCAGCTGCACTGTAGTAAATTTGTTATCTGAAATCAATGCGATGTAGTACTTAATTTATAGTAATATCCGTGAAATATTTCTGCAGTGCGAGTGGATGAATTTTGCGGCATATTCACCCAACGGGTGACGAAGCCTTATCTTGCTCTGCATAACATTGATTGTAAATAGCGTGGATTTAAATAAAAATTGTGCAGAATTGATACTTTATGTTCTGTTTAAATTGGAGGGTTGGGCTACACATAATCATTATTGCATTAGCGTGCGACACAAATACACGATAATATCGGGTTCGAATCTCGACAGAAGCTTCCCAAAGTACGCAAGACTTAACTGTGATTGCCTGACCATCCAGCAACGTAAAAATTGCAGGTCATTGAAAGCATTTGCTTCACTGAACAAGGAAGGCCTTGATCGTACACTGGTTGTTGAGTCATTTAAAAAAAAACAAAATTTGATTATTTTGCGAATATAAAGAAGCAGCTCAAGAGCATTGCTAAATAACATAAAACGTTTGTGTTGAAAAGAATTATTTACCAGTTATTTATGTTTGAATTAATAATGTGAAATATTAATTTGCGTGTTCAATAACTTTTTCAATTATAGAATTAGTTCCGAAGGTGCATCGCGAAACCTGTCTCGGCAAAAATACTGTCTTGACGAATTGGACAACGGCATGTAAATTATGATTGAGACAACGGAGCAATCTAACGATTCCAATGACGCGGAAGATGAGGATGATGCCTTCTTACCAATCTGCTTCAACTGCGAACGCCATCAAGGTAAAATTGTAGGCATCAACTGCACCACGCAATGCTGGAGGGTAAGAGATCGCATGAAAACGGTTAGCGTGGCGTTGGTAATATGCCTAAACATCGGTGTCGATCCACCCGACGTGGTAAAGATCGACAAATGTGCGCGAATGGAATGCTGGATCAACCCAGCGTCCTATTCCGCCGGAAAGGCACTGGAGTTGATTAGTCTGCAGCTTCAAAAACAGTACGAGAGATGGCAACCACGTGCACGTTATCGGTACTCTGTCGATCCGACAATGGACGACGTTAAGAAGCTGTGCACTTCGCTGAGACGAAATGCCAAAGAAGAGCGGGTTTTGTTTCACTACAACGGTCACGGAGTGCCGCGACCGACGGCTAATGGCGAGATATGGGTATTTAATCGGACGTTTACGCAGTACATCCCCTTATCGATATACGATCTTCAAACGTGGATGGGGGCACCTTCGATCTACGTGTACGACTGCTCTAACGCCGGTATAATTGTCAACAGTTTTAATATGTTCGCCGAGCAGCACGAAACCGAGATGGAACAAATGCGGAATCGCAGTGGAAGTTCCGCTGGCCAGCCGCACAGTAGCGGCGGAGATCTGCCCATAGAACCGGATAATCGTAGCTCGCCATCGCCGTCGGCTGGAGCTCCTGGTACGACGTACCGGAATTGCATTCAGCTGGCCGCATGTGCCGCCGATCAGTTGTTGCCGATGAATCCGAATCTTCCGGCAGATTTATTCACCTCGTGCCTAACGACGCCTGTGAAGATGGCGCTGAGGTGGTTTAAGCTCCAGTCCACCGCCAATCTGGTTCCGGAAGTGACCGAAGAGCTGATTGACAAAATCCCGGGCCAACTAAACGACCGTCGAACGATGATGGGCGAACTAAATTGGATCTTCACCGCCATAACAGACACGATAGCGTGGAACACGCTGCGGCCGGAGTTGTTTCAAAAGCTGTTCCGACAGGACCTGCTCGTGGCCAGCCTGTTTCGCAATTTCCTCCTCGCCGAACGTATTCTAAGGGCGTACGATTGCACCCCCATATCGAGCCCTGCGCTGCCACCAAGCTATCGCCATCCGATGTGGTCCGCGTGGGATTTAGCGCTCGATCAGGCGCTCTCCCAGCTACCTGACATCCTGGAAAAAGGAAAACCATTCCAGCATTCGCCCTTCTTCGAGGAGCAGCTTACGGCGTTTCAGGTGTGGCTCAAAGGAAGTACGGAACAACGGAGCCCACCAGAGCAGCTACCGATCGTGCTTCAGGTGCTGCTATCGCAGGTTCACCGATTGCGTGCCTTGGAATTGTTGGGACACTTTGTCGACGTAGGCCCCTGGGCCGTCAATCTCGCGCTAAGCGTGGGAATCTTCCCGTATGTGCTCAAGCTGCTGCAAAGTTCCGCCAAAGAGCTGAGACCGTGCTTGGTGTTTATTTGGGCGAAAATAGTGGCCGTAGATGGGACATGCCAGATTGATCTCATACGCGAGCAGGGTCACAAATACTTCCTGTCTGCACTGCAGGATACCTCGCCGGGAGGTCAACCGTTTAAGGGGAATCATCGTACGTACGCGGCGTTCGTGTTGGCTAGAATCGTACACAATTTCCCCAACGGACAGGCGAGTGCGTTGCAAGGACAGTTAGTGTCGATCTGTCTCGATCAGTTGAACGACGACAACAACCCGTTGTTGCGACAATGGTTGGCCATTTGCTTGGGGCACCTGTGGCAGAATTACGAGCAGGCGCGTTGGTCTGGCGTGCGAGATAATGCGAACGAGAAACTTTATTTACTGCTAAGTGATCCTTACCCGGAAGTTCGAGCCGCTGCCGTCTATGCTCTGGGTACGTTCATGAGCTCCGTGAAACAACGGTCCGATCATGCGAACAACATTGATCGGGCAACTGCTATGCATCTTTTTGCGACCGTGAGCAACGATATGAGCCCACTGGTGCGTATGGAACTGATCGCATCACTTCAGTGGATGGTACTGTTCTTTGAATCGCAATTTGCCAGCACCTTCCTGCAGTTGGACAGTCCGGAGCGTAACACGAACCCGATGAAGCGAGTCTCGAGCACAAATAATATCATCGGCGTTGGTAAAGCTTCCGTTTTGGTTGGATTTTATCAAAAGCTGTGGAACGGGTTCGTCTCGCTGTCGAAAGATCCTTTCCCGGAGGTGGCCGCAATGGCACAGAAAATTGTCGACTACGTGCGTGCAGACAGCGCCAAGGAGGTGACGGTATGTGAGAAAAATTCCCACCACTATGGTAGCGCGGCCAGTGTTAGTTTGCCACCTTCACCGAACACCCGTGTAAGTTATCTGGCCGGAGAGTCTCCGCCAACGCATGGTGACAACGCCCAGTTCAGTCATCGGCTCGCGAATCAACAAAACCTACTGGCGATGAAGAAGCGCATTCAAGCGATGAACGATAGTGCGGACTTTTCCGACAGCCAAGAGAAAACGACATTCTCGCAATCATCGTCACACTCCTTGTTGTCCTCGGTACCAGTGAAACCGATCGTTGGGACAAACTTTATTGATTGGTCGGTCAGTTTCTTTGCGCAACCGTCGAAACACATGCACGACACGAAAACTCCCGGGGCGGGTGGGATTGATCACAATTCGTACGAATTTTTCGTTCGAAAATCACGCTGGATGCGGAATAAAGAGGTCCGCGCGGAGGGACGTACGCAACGCAAAAAGGCGATCTTTAAGCGCCTGGACGTGCAGAGTTGGTCCTGCCGAACGCAGCACGCACCCACGATAATTAAACTAAACCCCTACGAGGAACAGGTGGCATTCGCATACAAGTAAGTAGAAGCAATCGCAAATCGTTTGCGTTTGATGTGCGTTTCTGATACAAAAAAATATCAACGTTTTGGCATGATTTTTGTATCCTGATTTACAGCAATGGGTCTACTGAGCTACAGGCAAAGAAATAAAAATAGCTAAATCGACGTTTAGTTTTATAAGATGGAAATCAAACTAAACTGAGATTCTGTACGGTTAAAGCGTACCAATATGAATGCCTTATGAACAATTGGATTATTTTCATGATTATGATTAAAATGTTAATGTTCATTGAAGAACAGGTTGGCTTAATTTTTTGTTTTTCAGACGCCCGTTATTGCAATCAATGTACTTTTGTTATGTATCATACAATCAAATATAAGAATTCTTTACAAAAGCTAGATACATGTTTTACGAGTTCTTCAATAAGCAAGCAATACTTATTACTTACTAATTTTAGACGAGACTGTTCGACTGGGGACACGAGGCTCACTACTATGGCAATCAGAAACAATACCCGTCTGTAGACTGCGACCAACACAAGTTATTTGACATTCCTGACCACCAACTAATAGGGCACGAGGGGCTCATCCCTTCCAATGCAATACTAACAAAACACAAAAACGAAAACGTTGCAACCTGCTTGTCAGCTATCAACGACTGTCAATGCATTTCGCGCGCAGATCACGTCACTCAACTGTGTCACAGGTGGCAAAATATTGATACTTTTTTAAATGTGACAGAGTTCGGCTACTATAGGATACTCTATATAGGAGTGAATAGTCCGGCATAGGAAGCTTGATTATTGCAAGAACATGCACAGAAATAGGGCGCTCGAACTGATTAGAGAGAATCTTAGATCATACCGCTTTGTTTACCGTTGATTGAACGTTACGTTTGCGAGTAGCTCATTAGTACCGGATAGAAGTACTTTTCATCACCATCTGAAGATGCAGAATGTCAACAATCTGTCTAATGTTTAGTGACACATTTGGTAGCAGTATTTACAATGCGGTTTTTTTTTATCGTTGGTTCTTTTCCGTTTTTCCAGGGATAGGGTGATCGTAGTAAACATGACTACGGAAGCCACGCATACGCTTGCTCCCCAAAGACAATCCACGTACGACAGCTGCAACAGCCTGGCCAGCAGCAACACCACCAATACCACCAGCGGCTACCAATCTCTGCAGTCGCACGGATCGTACCGTCTGCTGAATCAATCCATCCATTTCATGGACCAGCACCATGCACCGTCATCGCAATCCCAACAACCGGCATCGTTGCAGCACCAGCTAAAGCCATCACCCGAATCCTCATCGCTAACGCACGGTTCCGGTGGACTCAGCGTTACATCGCTTGAGTTTGTCAACGCGCACGATGTCGGCATCATCATGGCGGGGTACAGTGACAGCACCGTGCGCTTGTGGCGCCCAAAGGACGGTGTCGGAGAGGAAGATCAACTGCTATCCGCATGGCACGGTTTGTTGGACTTTAACACGTCCAGCGCGTCTAAAGTAAGCTGTACAGACTCGGCACCAGTGATGTATGGCAGTGGGCATACGCCAGGTGGTCTGGTTCTTGCGTGGCACCAGCGATCGCAAACGATCATGGCTGCGGGTGAGGCCAAATACATTCGCCTCTGGGATGCCGAGCGGGAGATGAGAATCTGTGATATACCGAGCGGGTCGGATACGGCCGTGCTGAAACTCTCGTGCGCACCAAACGGCCTGTTTGCGGCTGGCTTCCAAGACGGAAGTGTGCGTATTTTCGATCAACGCTGCCCACCAGTAGAATCGCGCTGTGCGACGATAAGGGAACACTTGAACCCTATTCTGGCCCTCTGTTTGCGGGACGATTGCGAATCACTGGTATCGGCCTGCGTCTGCTCCGTCGTTCGGTTGTACGACATACGTAAGGCGTACTCTTCCGTGCAACATTGGCACGCCGGATCGGATGTGTCTGCGATGGCCATCCACTCGAGCGCGGACATTTTGGCGTGCGCAACGAATCAGATCACGATATACGGACTGGATGGTGTGATTCTCAGCACGGGCCGAAGTAACGATGGATTCATGGCCCCTAGAAAGGGCGTGGCCTCTTGCTTGTCGTTCCATAGATACAAGCTCAACCTGGCAGCCGGATACAACGACAATACCGCCGCGGTGCTAGTGCCATAGGAAGTAAGCGATCGCCTCAATCGTCTATCAAGCAGATAACAGCAAAGCATTGCTTTTGTGCGCATGGCTTTAGAATACGCGTGGCGGCAACGAATCACGTGCCGATCCGTGGCAACTTCTGTAGGTGAGTAAGATCAATGGTGATCAGCGAAGTTTTTTCACAGTTGTTTTTTGTTGTTGTTGTCGTTGTCAAAGCTAACAGCGTGCGTTCCCATTTATCTTGCAGGCAAAATTGCTGCTGCAACCGCAGAAAACAGATCTGCGATATCAAACAGGCATCAGACCGATCGAACCGGCTGGTTTGGTATTATCAAGCTGAAGAAAATGTCCCTGCGGGCACCCACGATATCGTTTCCAGGATACTTGCTACTGCTAGCCGTGAACTATAGTTTCCAAAACATTGTACGGCAACTAATCGCTTAGAAAGCAAACAACCAAGCAACAATGATTAAAACACAAACCTTTCAACAAAAGACAAACGTTATAAAAAAAAACCCAACGAACCCAGTTGTGTTTGTTCCGAAAATGTGCAATATTAAATAGATGTAAACATTGTGGGTACGTACTGTGTGAAGCAATTTACGCGTATAGTTCGTAGTACATACTAGATTCCTAGGATCGTGTAGAGCGAATGTATAAATTTGATATTTTAGCTATGCTGACGACGCCGACATATTATCATGTGTATGTTTGTAATATTTGCATTGTGTTCGCGTTATAGTGACATAAAAAATGCTTTGTTGTGTACCAGGTTAATAGGGTAATAGTTTGCAATGCGTGTGAAGAGCGTATATTTTGTGCATGGGTTTATTTGTTATGTACATTTGCATTTTAAGTTACCGATACGAAAAAATAGACAACATTGGTGAGAAAATAGTCCTTTATTTTATTATTGCTTTTATGGAATGCCCACATCCATTGGTTGGTTGCGTGTAGTAGAAAGTTAATCATGCATGAAGTAATTAATGACGGAATACCTTGAACTAGTCGAAGGGAAATTAAAATCCTGTTGAAGGAAACGTTTTTTTCTTTTGCGTGTACTGTTATATGTAAAATCTGTTAACATTTTTGAAATCCATTCTTTCTTATAATATGTGTTAGATAACTAGTTTGCTATATGATTTTATCGTTGTTAGTTTCATTTATCTATTGCACCAGTTCTCGTGCCACGTATGTAACAGCGTGTTTTTTGTTTGTAGTACTTTGATGATTTTTCTTTCTTGCGTATCGCTCGTCTTTGTTCAAACTTTGTATTTATTCGCCATATGTCCCTGTAATTGATTCAATCTCAATTACCAACGCTCCTGAAAGAAGTCAAGGATTTTATTCGGGTATCGTAGCATTCGCTGTTGTTAGGACATATTTAGTCCGATTAAGAGTCCGCCGAGATACTTCACACTGGTCGTGGTAGCGTGATGTTTGAATCCTTGATTGTTGAAATTCCATTCGCCTGCAAAATGTTGTATTAGTCAACTCTCTAACTTGCCCCCCCCCCTGCATTGTTTTTCTGATCAATTCCGTGACCTGACAAATATCTTCGCTAAATTTATCTCATCATTACCCACATAGGGGACTTAGCGTGGGGTACAAACACGACGGTTGCGGGTTTAAAAATCGAGTGGACTCCCCCGTACTATCCAAACGAAAGGGCGAAAGGCAAGGAAGATGGACTGGAGACCACTGGGTATATTGACGGTGTTTCAGCTAGTTGTTCAGGTCCCGGAAGATCGGCCAATCAATCATTACACGTTTTCAAATGCATTGAAAACTCTTCATCGCCCAGATCTTGATCAGTGGGAATGCACAGATTGATGCTGCTATTGCGCCTTTTCGAGTGCAGGTATCTTACGAAGGAGGACAGGCTGTTTCGTGATGATCGTCAACTAATCTGGCGGCATGATGAGTGCCCGAAGAAAATAACACTTGCAGCGTTTCGGAGGAAAAGTATAGAAAATCTTTAGGTTTGGTATTATTTTTAACAAATTTTGTTTATTCCTAAAGCTAAACATCCATCGTGCATCGGGTATAATTAGGTTCCTGTGTCGCTTCCGTGGGATTTTACTGTACAAAATTGCTCATTCATTCACAGATAGAGTAAAACAGCCGCTAGACAAAAACAACAACAATTCAAGCTTTTTAAATAGTCAAATTATCAAGAAAAAAAAAGCAAAGTAAACATCTACAACATACTGATTTGGCGAACTCTTTTTTTTTTAAACCAAAAAGCAAACATCTACCCTGGACGTAATCTGGATGAAGTTTTCTGCATTAGTAATGTGGCCTACATCTACGTTTATTCATTTGTCGGGACGATAATTCTATACGCAGTTACTATTTAGTGGCAGAAAAAAAAACGCTTTTTCTCCATTTGGAAGATTTGTGGTTTTGTATGAAAAACCAATGTAGTGATAGCATCTCGAGATGCTTTATTATGCGTAAAATCAACGTACATTTCCACGTTTTTCTCTTTACCGTAAAAACATATCTTAATGTGTGTAAAAGAAAATATATTATATGCTAGATGCAGTATTTAACACGATTTGTTGATAATAAACGCGGTTTTCACAAAAAAACGCACGTTTGCTGCACTCCACAACAGCACGGATCGAATAAAGAAAGATTCATAAATAACCAGACATGTTTCGCACATGGTAACTGTCCATACTTTTGCTGTTGTGGGTCACGTAGCGGTGGATCGAAAAATGTAAAAAAATCTAATTTCTCCTTTAAAATCCTCTTCATTTTGGATCATTTAATAAGTACAACAAAACGCTGATTTTTTTTTCTTCTGAACGACATAGGATGAACAAACAGAACATTTTTGAGGCAAAGTGGCACACACTCACAGGAATATATGCGTACTATTCCATTTCATTTTATCACAACGCATGCTGATGTGGCTGCAAAAATGTTCCGTACTATTGGAGGATGTACTCTCGTTTGAGTCATTGATTTTGTTTTGCCTGGTCGGTGGTAGTAAAGCGCAAGAACATGTACATGCCACCGTTGATATGGCAATATAAATTGCCACAATTTATCAACCCAATAGCAGAGACACGCTGTTTAAAAAACAAATTGTAAGATAAACAGCAAACTTGGAGAAAAAAAAATAACAGGATCTTAAACATTAGGAACCATTTGCAGAATGTTAAGAGTAAGGAAACCGTTAAGGGATGATTTCCTTGATTGCACAAACCGAACGAGCAATTAAGTGAAGATCTAAACAAGACTTCACCTTCAGAAGAGATCGGTTTAGGAAGGGTATAATTTCATTGACATTTGCTCTCGACTCTCGTTTAATCTCGTTCACAAAACGGTTCATTGGAAGTATCCTTCACGGCGAATCGCTCGCGGTATAAATAATTGATATTACTTTAACCATTGCAGCATCGCCTATTTCGCGCTAAAAGGTCTTGTATATCGCAAATCCGTTTTAAAAGAAACCTACTTACAACTAGCTTTTGTACGAACATCTTCGAGCAAACGAATAACGTTGATCAATTTTACATGGTAAGCTTGATCGTTCAATGCTTAATACCTTCGACTTCTCCCGAACATCTTCTCTTTTACTTGATTTACTAACTACACATCGTTCTCGTAATAAGTGTTTCAACTGCTGCCCATACACTACACATATTAGTTGGAGTTGCTTATTTAAACGTACTTATGAGTTCTCTTTACACGATGCTACGTGTGCGTGTGCAAGTACAGGGAAAGTGGGGAGAGAGAAGGATGGGGCATGGGATGGTCTGGTAATAAAACTCTTTCACTTCATTTGTACACACACGCACCATTACTGTGGGGTTTGGGCCCTTGATCGCACTTCCTTCATATAAGGATCTTACAAACCAATCGATCACAGCAACATCCGTGAATCCTGGAGCATATTATCACTTGATCCAGGTTGGTAATAGCTTGCAACAGAGCTTGTGCTTCAGGAAGAACTGATGATTTCCTTCGATGCCACCTAAAACTTAGTTATCAAAGGTGTCCCCGGAACCAGAATATTGCAACCGACAAAATGATGACAATTTGGAGTCTTCACTTTCCTCCGACGGATCAAACCACTCCGGAACACAATGATCGTCTGCCGCGGGACCGGATTTACTCGAGTGCAGCCCATATCCGTGGTCTTTACTGTCGTCGTGCAGTAGCCACGGATGGAAAAGCACGTCCTCGGAGGCAATGCGTTCTTCTGGATCCCTTCGAAGTAAGGCTCGAATGATGCACCGGGCCTTGGACGAGAGACATTCCGGCACGGTGAACTGGCCACGGCTGATTTTTGCAAATAGCGATGCATGTTCCGAATCATTGAATGGATATCTGAATGGGCGAAACAAAAAGAACATGTAGAAAATTATACTAACTGATATTTTTCAATCAAATTATAGATCAAATTCCCTACTCGTCGCTACATTGATAATTTTAAGACACTTCAATGATGGGTTTTTAAAGCTTATTTAGCACACAAGTTTCGCTACCAACCAAACATACGCGAAATTCAAAAACCAACGAAATGTATTCGGATGTTCCGTCGTATTTCTGCTCCACATCCTTGAGCCCTGAAGGATGCGTGTTTCATACGTCAAAGAGAAAAAAATCAAACAGACGGCAGGTGGACCGATATAATTGCAGTTTTTGAAGAGTTTTCTGGCGTGCATCTCAACTTCCACCAGCTGAGTAGCGGCCCCGAGGGAGATTGAATAGAAGAAGTGGCAATCAGAGGGCAAAGCATAATTTTCTCTCCGTTCATCTTGACGTCATCCGCGAGATTTAGGCGTTCAAAGGAAACGGTCAAAAAGAGAAAAAAAATACGTCAGCTCAAACTGGAGTAGAAAAGATCCTGATCGTTGGCGTCTCCCTTCTCGATCTTCAAGCCCGTGACATCGTGCTTCACTTGTAAAGCCCTTCGCTGGCTCTATTCTCTACAGCAGTGCGAAACTTGCCTCCACGAGAAGGCTTTTTTGTTCGTTGCTACTTTGAGCAGATCCACATGGTTCTGGATTGTTTCAGTGTTCAAGTTGTTCGGCAGTTTTCTTTTCGGCTTGCTTTTCGTACGCAGCAAACACCGCGGAGAGAGAGAGAGAGAGAGATAGAGCTGATGAGAAAAGTACAGCCGGCTGCATATCCTTTTGCTGCAACAGGAAACTCGCAAGCAACATGTGTTTCATCATGATGCACGTTTTCTTTGCATTTCGTTTCTCGTTTTCCTCTGCGTTTGACACTCGCTGATGCTTTATCCTTTCTGTGCCGTTCATCTTCAATTCCGTATGTCCTCCCTCTCTCCGTCGCTATCCTTCTTTCTAGCCGCCGGCCAACCGTCCACCATCACAATACTATACGAGAAAAACGTTGGTGTTTAATGTCCTTTCGGAGGACGGTTAATGGTGTGCGGTGGCCATAGGATCTTCTGCAGCGGAGAGGATAGCAAAAAGAACACGAATAAACCCCCCCCCCCACACACACACACACATGCTGCAGATATCGAAGAAAAGAAATACATCTGCTTGTTTTCTACCTTTTTTTTCTCCGTTGATCAGTGTGTGCATTCCAATTCATATTTTCTCGGTCCTTCATCGAACACGGGCATTTCGGTTCAAAATGCCATCAAACGGTGCACAGAAAAGCGTACATACTGATGCTTATCTGCTATCCTCACATGCTTTGCCATGCACACCCATGATTTGATCGTTTCCAGGGATTTGGGGCAGGATTTTTTATGCTTCAAATTATCCACTCAGACCATTTAAACAAGTGAAAAGGTTATATTTTGAATGAAATAATTTTTTTTCAATAGAAAAAAATTTCAAATGTTTTAAGCGTTTTGAAAGACAAATAATAACAACAGAAACACTACTCAAAAATATATGTTAGGCTTACAATTGTGTCAATTTTAAACATATTTAGAATTACAAAACAGATTGTAAGTTCTGTAAGATTGTGTAAGCTGTGATTTTTTTTTGAGGAATGTTACATGTTCAACCACCTCGACGTAAAACGATCGTTGGTTTCAAGGACATTTTCTTCCTAACAGTTCGTTGAAAATATGGCCGAATTCTCTTTGTACAGCTTGTGGATCCAATTCCAGAACGATCCGCTGCTGACAGCTGCGATCGATCGATTGCTTTCAAGGATATCGTTGTTTGACCAATCGTATCTCTTCCCACAAGATTCTCGAGAGGAAAAGCTAGAAAGAAGTATTATTTTCTAACCTCCCCTATCCTCTAACAGGTAAAAAAAATCATCTCCTAATACGACCCAACAAAATATCATTTACTTATATTATCGCAATTTCGCGAGTAATTGTGTTATTTCCTGCTGCCACAAGAGCCGTACATAATCGTTGTACGAGATGAGTGAAGCTTAAGCATAATTTCATTTTCGGTTGTTTTTGTTTTTTTTATCTCATACTCATTATGCGACGCGCAGGCAGATGCAATTCGCTCACTGTGGATTTCCCTACACACGCCGAAAACAGGATCTTCTCTGATGCAACCTAATCCGATCCTGAGCACCAAATCGAATAAAGACGGAGGATGTCCGGCACAAAGAACAACAACCGGAGGAGTTTCTTCTGTGCAGATGTGTACGGTGGGCTTACACGCACGCAAAATTAAAGCCAAAAACAAAATGTGGTCGCGTGTGC
This sequence comes from Anopheles nili, assembly GCF_943737925.1. Taxonomy (NCBI): domain Eukaryota; kingdom Metazoa; phylum Arthropoda; class Insecta; order Diptera; family Culicidae; genus Anopheles; species Anopheles nili. Next base: position 34,550,915 of record NC_071292.1, read on the forward strand.
ACCTGCCGCGAGTTGTTTCCTACTCCTTTTTTATTTTTTTTTGGTTTAGCTGCATTATCCTGCTTGCCGGTTGTTTCCATATTCTGCCGTGTGGCTAAAGGCTTATTTCTTCTCTTTGCCGGGTCTTTTTTCACCCGTCTATAGCAGTGAGGCCTGCTGCTGCTGAACCTTTTCTTACGCTCGATGATATCTCGCTGCCTGGCCAGTTGCGTGTTTTGTTTTATTTTCTTTATGCATCCTTCGTCGCTTACTACCTTTGCTTTACGTCGGCTATTGCCCTTTGGGCAGTTATATCGTCTCAAGAACAGCAGAATCACGCGTGTTCGTCTCAGAAGCTATCCTTTGCCTGGGCTAGCGATGCTCACCATTCAAAAGCGACCAAAGCGGGGGTATTTCAACCCATTACGCCTTTCGATTAGCATTTAACTGATTTTGGCTTGAAAACATAAAAATTCGAAGAATTTTGCTAAATTCAAGCTGCTAAGGAATTTAAGCTTGATGAATCATCACCAACTATGCGTCATATCAGTAGCTCTCATGTTCCAACCGATTCTGACATTAAGGTAAAGAATGAGTAACAGCTTGTAGGTGAAACCACAAAAGAAAAAAGGGGGAAATTCTCCACCGTAAATAATCCATTTGAATGATCATATTATGCTTCGATCTCTTCGCGGAATGATGTCAGCACGCGATCGCTGCTGACGTAGTTGCTGCTACTCAAAAACCACTAAAACCCCGTCTGCGATTAGCGCCAAAGGAATGAACTACCTGAAAAGATCGAGAGGCACGTGAAGACGATCTTACGGTATTTCGGTGAAAGACCAACGGTCGGTTTAACAGATTGGTGAACTCACGTTCCGCCACCACGAATGAGTTCAATCAGGTCGTGTCGTGAACAGGCTACGATCATCAAGCGGATGGCTACGATCACCACCAGCAGCAGCGGCAAAACGATACAGACAAGACACAAACAGGAACCAACGTGATTTTGCTCATCTGACATAGCGGCAGCAAAACACTGCAGCAACAAAAGCCCGCTTACAACGCGATCTGTCATGGAAACGTACGATCGAAAAGTCAACGACTGGCATAATTCCTGCAGGAGTCAGTCAGCGGAACAAACCCACGGTGACGTACGCGAACTTCGTGTGTTTGGGCAGGTTGATGCCTGTTCGCGCCGGTTAAGTGGGTTTTATTCTCACACTCGAAAGCAATCACTGAACAGTGATGGTGATGGTGTGTGTTGTTAAAAACAGATAGCGTTGCTTGGTTGCATTGAGCCACGAGGAGGAAAAGCCCAGCATTGCTGATTCACTTTCAAACGCACACTGGATGCTTATCAGTAACTGCGTAGTAGTAACTGCTGGCGATTAGAAAAGATTTGTTTGCGATGGAAGAGAATTTGTTGCGTGATGCAATTCTTATTCATTTTAGAATCTCCAACATCTTTGATGCATTGTACTTCTCTGCCATTTATGAAAAAGGTGTTTAATATAAATAACCTCTTACATTATTGGGTTGAAAAATTATAAAAATTCATGTATTTTCAGGTAACGCTCAGCAAATTTCTATCGAGCATTTTTTATCTGAGCATACTGGTTTTATCAGAAAATTGTGCCGTTTACGTCAATCAACAGTCCGATACAAGAACAGGAAAAACTTACGGAACATTAAAACAAAACCAGTAATACCATAAAAATTACAAATCCCGTTCGATCGACACCATCAAAATCTCGATCATTGAACTCGTAGTGCAATTAGGGAAATTACATCAAGCACCTACAGCGTAAATCTGTTCCGATCGAATAATAGCACCCGCTCTGTCGTGGATTTTTCAACTTCCTCCCACAAAGAGACCACCGGTGGGATCCGTACCACGAATCGAAATTGATAATTATACGCATCCGTTAGCAAAGAAACGATCGGTATTAGTTTTGCTTTCTGAAAGCTACGGTGTTCTTACCTTCCAACCAGCATCGTGTAGAGAATAACGCCCAACGACCACATGTCGGCAGCCTTGCCCGAGTACGTTGTATTGGCGCGCAGGATTTCCGGCGACACATAGGCGGGACAACCTCGTTTGTCCTGGAGTAGATCCTCGGCCGGATCGTCCAACACGACGGCATCTTCCAGTGATTCTAGCTTCAACTGAGTTCTGCAAATGACATCAATTAGGGGAAAAAGAAAAGAGCTCAATTAGCAAAGGTTCGCAAGTGATGATATATTATGTTTTTTTTCTACATGCTGCAATTATGGACCAGCGGATGTCTACTTTGCGGAGTCTTTGACGATGATTGGACGAAACATCGTGAAGGAGAGACCACCCCAGTGCAGAAATAGGAAAATGTTTTATACACATAAGGTAGCATTAAATGCTATGTTCGCAACAGCATATTCACGTGAGATTGTTACTAGCACTCTCTTCTCTTGACCAGCAACGTCACAGCGTTTTGCTTATATCAATTCAAAGAAACAGATTAGATATGCCTTGCTATGGCTCCAAATTGACTTTCTGATATCGCTGCTACTGCCAAGTCCTTGATGCGCGTGATTGCAAAAAAAAAACGTGCGGTAAAGGCATTGTAATAAATATCTATTTCACGACCGCTACCTTGGCCGTCAGGGTTATAGGCTGGATGTATTTCTCTCTCTCTCATTACACCACCGCACTTCGTGTGCCTGAATATCACTTGATCACGTGCTCTATGGCGCAAAACGGAGGCAGTACTTAGAGGAAAGTTTTGTTATAAAGAAAACGAAAAAGAGCCTTTTATAGATGATGGGACGTTTGCTCGAATGATCGTGATATTTAGAATACTAACAATAATCACCAAGCAGGCGAATAGGAAGATTTTTCATTAAAAAACGTTTATGCGCCACCCACCAACCCACCAGACAATGCAACCAACACACTTGGTTCTCAAATGTGCTTTTCTTCTCTTATTTGCCTCAGAGTGTCTCTGCCCCTGAACAAATGGACGCTTGGCCATAATTTCGACATAGCCAAGTGTTGTCCTCCAGGCAGGCTTTTGTTTCACACTGAAATTTTTCATTACCACAGCTGTAACAAAATCGTTCCTCTCTTTTCGTTTTTTCCACGATATTTCTTATTCGACAGCGCCACCCTCGGGCCAGCCGGCTTTCCACCCAGCTCTCTCTCTCTCTCTCTCTCTCTCTCTCTCTCTCTCTCTCTCTCTCTCTCTCTCTCTCTCTCACTCACTCTCGATGCAATCGAGTGAGGGCCATTGTGGAGGGCACCCCCGTCCGTCCGTCTTCACATCCACCCCGGGCTCCACCACCGAATTATATCCGGTGCCATTCAGTCGAAGGTGAAACACGGATGGTTGTCATGTAAATGAGCCTTCCATGCACCATCGTTTTCATCGCGGATTCCACAACTGTGTCGGTGTGCGTCACGCGTCGTCACCTTTACGCCTTGGTGGGTGGTGGGAGGTGATCTTCCTTTCTCGGTCTCTCCTTGAAGGCAGCCCACAGAAGGCCACTAATGCGCCAAAGGAGTGATGTTTGGGCTTTACCTCGATCACACCATACGTGGTCAATATTCTATCATTTCCACATTTTCACATGCCACCGGAAACCGGATATTGAACCATACATTGTGGGTATTATATTAGCATTCGATAGAAAAAAAGGCTTCGTTACATGCGGACATTCAAATGGCGAATAAAAAAGATGAAGTCCATCAAAACGCGCGAACAAAAGATAAAGCCCAAATCACACAACTCGTTCACACGGAATACAAATTATCGCAAAGTTAGTCATGACGGCAAGTGAAAGCAAATTACGAAAGCAGTCGTTTTCCTTTCCCCTTTTGTCGTTGGATGAAGAAATCACAAGCCCGTTGATTACTAGGAAAGTGCATCACTTGCACTGAATCGCACGGTTACGCAAACTCTGCGGAAGAAAGTATGCCATTTCCTGCAAGCAAAGGCGCATGTTTTACTATACACACGTTTCGTTTTTCGTGGCCAAAATTCGTATCAAAAGTTTTCCCTTTTCCTCGTCGGAATGACACGTTTTATACGATTTTTCGTTAAAATCAGGTGGCCAGGTAATTGGGGATTTTGAAAAAAAAAAGCGAAGTGCTTATTCCAGCGTTTTACCTCTTAGAACCTCAGCGGTGTAAGCGACCCTTCACACAACCATTTCGTGGAGGGAAATTTTTCTCTGTCATTCGGGAATGATATTGCAAAGTCACCAATGCACAAAACCGCTCACTAACCCACTCGATGGCGTCCCGGTTCCGGGGCAGGACAATCTTTGGGAACGTTTCAAATCGGAGCAGAATGCTGCTGCAAGCCATACGACAGATATAGCTTGGGCGTTGCAAACCAAACCAAAAACACCCTTCGTCAATCGGACCAACAGAGCAGCAACGACGACGACGAACGTACGACAGTCCTTCGTCCGACCGATCTCTGGGAGGTGGTGTTTTGGTTCATTTTTCTCTCCCATCCTCTATCGCTGAAAGGTTGAATTCGATGTTTCGTAAATCCACACGCCACCATAGGGTGAGAGGTGCGATCAGGCCAGGGGATATACCCAGTACAACCCAGCCACGGCAGTCCTCGAAGGCAAGCGATATGTTTCGCAACATAATGAAATGAGTCAAATAAACTGTTACTCATGCAGCTAGTTCACTAGGTAGCGATGGACAATATTTTTTTTACTTCACTAGTAAGCGAGCTAAACAAATCGAGTAACAATTGCATAAGGATCGCTATTATACTACAAGAACGAATATTGCGCAAGTCGTACTAGTAGCCGGTCTGGTCTGCTGGTTAAGCTTAGAGAAGCGTTCTAAAGTATGATGAGTTTAAAGGCGGAATTTCACAACACCGCTCGGAAGTGGTTTCAATATTATGAAACATTTCGTACAATTTTTCACAAAAAATCCCCCATCGTTTTGATGAGTGACATTCCTTGAATGAAATCTATCTACCACAGGCTGCGAATTTCGCTCACGTGCGCAACTCTAGCTAATCGCACGATAATTCGAATATTGCGTCTGGTTGAAGCACGAGGGGGAAAAAATGTCAACAGAAACACACCCCACTCGGTTAATCATATTGGCAACTGGGGGCAGCTGCGTGCATTGCCGTGTATTGCCACCCGAAAAAGGGTGGTCTCTGAGACGTATTTCGCAAGTGTCTCTATTCAGGATCTACTGGCCACCGCGGTGGTGGGCCAACGATTTGGAGCCACAAAACGGGAGCGGTAAAGTGAACCAAGGGAACCAGACGATCAACAGCGTGGGTCCCACCGTTCCAGTCAAACACCGACATTCGAAATCCGCCGGCTACTTCACGCGTACGGTTTGGCCGCCATTTGGCCGAATTCAAATAACGCAATTCTGCCAACGCCATCACCACCAACTGCTACGCGTACTCCACATGGGCACGCGTATGACGACAGTATTGCTCCGACTCGCACGTTCTCTCTCTCTCTCTCTCTCTCTCTCTGGCGCGCGCGCGCGCGTCCCGGGCACTGTTGTCGCGTCATTGAGTTGGGAGCGGCTATGGAGCGACGGCGGCGGCGGTGGCACCACGTATATTAGCATTGCATCATGCTAATGCAATGCGCACGTGAAAAAGTCCAACCAAAAGAACGAAGCACGATCACCTCCTAGGCCCAGCCATCTATCTTTACACACACGCCGTGTCGTGCTGGGGCCCTTTTTTTAAGATGTGATTTATTTTAACATCGGCACCGGTGGCGAGAGAAAACCGGTGGCGACGATCGTCTTCGATAATTTCGCCAGCGTGGTGAGAGTGTTAGTTGAGGCTGTGTTGCAATTCTGCACTCCATCCGCGATTCTGACTGACACGAAGGCGAATTCTAGAGCATTTTTAATAACCACACACCGATCGTTCCGAGCGCTCGTCGTGTGTATGAATATTACTAAACGGTCAGATGACATTCCACGCGGGCGTCTTCGTTGTTGGCAGTAAAAAAGAGCAAATGCCAACAAACTGAACGCGTTACGGTGTATGTGCACTCGCTGTACGCGATCATAGGCTTATATGAGGAGACAAACGATCGCTAGTGCAGACGATCGAGTGATGCGCGCGAGGAGCAAGAGCAAACAGGAGAGATAGGACGAGCGAAAGAGAGCGAACCTCTCGAATTCTCAAGTTCAAACATACGCTCCTCCGGTACAATAATACGCAGTGTGGGGCAACATAGGGCTGCGTGTGGTGGAATAAAAATAAAATAGACGCAGCAAGGGAGTGTAGGAGACGAGCACGAGTATATGCTAAACGAAGACGAGGTTCAGCAATACACCCTCCTAGGCCGGTGTTGTGTTGCGCGTTGGGGTTGGATGTACCAATGATCGCGGCGATGGCGGCATTTTCATTCGCTAGGCAATCACATATCGATTTGCGCGCTGTTGAAAACGAACATCAAGCTGTTCCACACGAATCTGCAATTTCCTCTGCATGTGTAAGTTGCAGAAACTTTACGGCAAAAATTAGGGATTTCAAAAACAAACACGGACCAAACGATTCCATCGATCGACATTCTATCAGATCACTAACCCCACGAGTTGATCAAATGATGATGCAAAGCATGAATGCATTTTCCCCACATCCCAGAGCATTCAAGTGGCAGGACATTCTACGCGTGCCAAGGGAGTGGACAAGCGCCGAGAACGGGCCCACTATTCATACACCCGTGTGTTGTGGTGGTAGTGGTGCTGACCGTCGATGCTGATACGCGTCTTGGGTGTGCATTAAACCGTGATCGTGTGCTTGCGTGGTGGTCATTACAGCGAGATGCCATTTTTGCAACCAACACGAGATCGGCTGAAGGCGGTAAAGGTTATTGACAGATCATGCACAACACCACGTATAAGCTTGAGTTTGGCAAATGTAGCTGCTATTTATGGCCCTTGGCGCTACCGTTGCTCAGCTAGGTGTGATTTGCTATGAGTTGCTAACATGGGTTGTTCGCACCTATACGATTTCCTACCTACACAAACGATAACGCTGTTTGATGCAATTCGTGCGAATGTCGCAAAGGACAATCATGTTGAGAAACATCCCCGTCAGATCGTCACAAAGAGTTTTCACATGATAAATATGTCTGTCTACGTCACGTCGTTTGTCAAAATCGTTTTGGATGCGCCGCCTTTCAGGTGGGTTTTTTTTCAGAAATAAAAGATGAAATAAAAATTCCACACCATGCGCATCTTCAAACGTGTTACGAATCCCGGATTTATTTGATTTCCTGCTCATTATCTAAAACATTTCCGGTTCGCCTTGCCTTTGCCTCTATTCTTCTGTGGTTCCATTTTCCACCAGACATTCCACGGCATGGTTTTGCTTCGCTTCCGTACCGTTACGACGCCAAGACCCAAGCAAAGGCTGGGTTTTCCACTCATGAAGTTCAAAAGTAAGAGAAGCGAAAAACCAGCCACAGGTTGTGTACGCTTGGAGCGGAGCAAAAATATGCCGTTGTGAAAAATATGACCGTACAAGAGCACGAGAAACCCAGCACCGAAGTAGCTCAGTGAATTCCCAACCCTTAGGCGAAACACCATCCGGCAAGCTACGTACTTACGTCGATCATTTATGTACTTTTTCCACCTCCAACGCTATCGTTAAGGAAAACCACACTCAACAGTGAAAGAAGACTCTCCCGTGTCTTGTCGAGAGAAGCCTGTGAAAGTTACCGACACACGTTTGACCTATCAGAGTGCTATCTCCGTTTCTCTTTATGCTACAAAAATGCCTCCGGCACGCGGTCCGGGAAGTTTCACCTTTTTTGCTTGCCAATTTCTAACCGGGAAGAGCTCCGCTAAGAGGTTGCATTTTTTTGTTATTTTGCACCCCTTAGTTCCTGGTTCCTGGTAGCGATTGTTGGCTGCAGCGAGCTCTTACACAATCTCTACAAAGCCTGCAGATAGTTGCATCGTTGGGAGGAGAGAAATTGAATTTTAAACGAGCAAAAACTGGAGCCTTCATCATTGTGTAGAGAAGGCGAATCTCATAAAAGGCAAACATTTCTTTTCTTTTGGCCTCGATGCACTAGGTGGTTCGTGGTGTTCGGGTTTACCCGTCTGTTCATAGGACTTTGAGTTTTCCTGTGCCCTCAAACATGACCTAAACGTACGAAATCAATCGTTCCCGACGCATCAACGAACTGAAAGTGTAACAACAGCAACCATTATGCTTATCAGCCTCCGGACACACGCACGCAACGTGATTCTCGGAGGCACAGATTCAAATGCGTTGATTTTCACACTGGCCAAACCCGGTATTAACGGCGTAAACGGGTGATGCGAAGAAAGAAGCAAGAAAATGCCACACACGGACGCTGAAAGGCCGTTTAATAATCAATTGCTTTCGTTAGGCAATAGATCAACCACCTCTCGAAGCCACACAACCACGTGGCGATTAGGTGAGCGCATGAAACAGGAAAACACGCGCCAATCGAACGAAAGTGCCCGCCTAAGTGGGGTGTTGGGCTTAGGGAAACCAATTCACTCCCTATCGGAGGAGTGCGTTACATATATATAGACATTTCCAAAGCCGAACGACCAACGAGACGCACTTTGAATTATTTCCCGTACACAGCAGCGCCATTGCAACGGTTGCAAACAAGGAAGTGAACTATGTAATGCACAGTTTCAAGTCCGTGCACGCTTCTCGTCGTGAGGCGAAAGCAGGACGACATCTAACAGAGGGAAACTGCAGTGAGAAGGAAAATCGGGCGATAGTTTTTGCACGCACCATTACGCAATCAATGGGTATTTCGGAACACACGACTTGCGTACTTAAACGACTTATTCGTGGGCAATATATGAAGGTGTGATGGGTTCCCCAGAAAGGTTTATCAAAGGGTTGTGAAATGCACCTTTCGTCGCAAATATTATTGAGTTATTGGCAAAATTTCAAAAACGCTTAAAAGTTTAAATGAGTTTTTACAATGAGTTTTTACAAACAAATACACACATCGCGTAGTTGCAAGATAAATCCCTAACATGTAATCCATGGTACCGCACATCAACCAATTTACAACACGATTGTTTATGATCTTCTCCAACAGCAACAACAAAGTAGCAAAGTTTATAAAAGCCTCCCAGCTTAGATACATGTTAAACAGCAGCAGAAGCTTAACGCAATCGATTGATCTAGTTTACTGCTTTATGGTGGTGCTTTTTCTTTTCCTTTTGTTAGTTCCAGGTTCCTAGGAGAACCGAATTCAATTTGCTCACCTCCTCCTACACATCTGTCCGAAAATGCACCAAATTTCATGCTTTATAGGAATTCTGTACCGCCCTTAGCGCAAAAGGGCTTTGTGTTTAAGGTAATTCGATTTAGAGGAAAAATTCTCACAATACCCGACGACGACCCACAGGTACACACGCGAAGGATTTTACAACGTTTCAGGTAGAAACTGCATTCAAACTTCCAAAAAGGAGTCCGTAAACTTCGCTCAGTTTCAGTAACAAAACATACCAGCAGATATATGCATCGCTTGCGCGTGTGGCTTTGCATTCTTCCTGCCCCGGATACCGAGGGATTCGACCTTTCGATCGTTTAGTCAACCGTGTCCTGGAATCCGAAAAAAGGATCAGACCATCATGCGGCCTGTACACACGGCGGTAAGGTAAACCGAAGGGCGACCATAACGAGGAGCAAAAACTTCCAACGGCTGGTCCTTAGGACGACTGCAGCCATATGGGTCGGTCGTCGGAAAGGAAGTAAACTATCAAAGCAAGCAAACTCGCTGCAACATTACGAAGAAGGACGACGAGCGTAGAAAGGTTGGTGGTTGAGGACGTGGTTAGGTTCTTTCCTTACCTTGACAACCTGGTTTACCTGGTGCAGGCTTGGGAAGGGGATGATGTACCATGCGAGGGCGAATGAGGGATATCGAGAGAAAAGTGTTCCCATATTTACACACTCAGATATCGAACGATCGTATATCGCATGCGGCAAACGACGAAAAAAAAAAGACAATCGATGCCATATATGGATCAGTGAGTTTTCCTACCCTTAGGGCAAGACTACGATCGAGAAATGGTGCGTTCGTTCTGACAACGGATACTCTCGAGCACTGCCCAAGTGCAGCATTGCACCACACCAGACTTGTAGTTCTTCCTTCAGGACCAGCAAAGGCAGCAATGTGGCAGCACGCCGAAAGGAAAACATCTCTGCCAACAGAGATGCAACACGGAAGAAACAAATATCACAAAAAAATCAATAACCAACGTCGGTTTCCCTGCTGAGACCCACGCCAACAGATGGAACACATTGAACATCTGCGATAACTTCGGGCTTCTTGTCTTGTATCCCTTACGCGTGTATGGGTAAAGGACACAGATCCTTCCCAGAGGTTTGAACATTTAGAACCCTAAAAAGCCAGCAGCATGCACCGGCATACATAAATGTGGGTGATTTTATTGCTGCCTTTGCAATGCCAGCGACAGCGATTTTCCCACAGTTTTCCCCTCAAAGGAACACATTGTAACTGCGCTCGGTATCAGTAATATTCACTCTCACCATTCGTGAAGTAAGTAGCGCGTAGAAAGAAAAACATCCCAGATCGTCGGATGATTCAGACACCGAAACAAAGAGGCTTTAAAAAGCAAGCAAGTGGTGAGAAAGTACACCATTTACAAATACACATGGCGCAATGGCGTATGTCCCAAAAATACTGATAAAGTTCGAAGAACCCAGGATTGCTTGAAAAGAGAAAAAAAGAACATAGCTGCCTCCCACACAAAACGTTACCACGTACGTAATAAAGCTCTTGTTGGGAAAACCGCGATTATTTTAGGATCCGACGCTGTCAAGATATCTCACCATGCAAGCAATTTGAAGGGGTTTAATTTTTTGTAAAGAAAATAGCTCACTGACACGTTAACGAGAGTGGCTATCTAAGCTCTTGCTCAAATCTTATCTCTAAAACGGCAAAGATTAGACCACACGCCATACGTGTTTCGTAGCACATCCATAATGACTTTAAAAAAATACGCTGGTGCTTCACAGAGACATACTGCGCCTTTAGCGGATAATTTAATAAAATTGACGTATTAGTTACGATACGATCATATTCATTCGGCGTCTTGTCTTTAATTGAATAAGCGTGTGTAGAATGCAATTAATTACACCCAGCAATCTGAAATTGAATGCAAAAGAAAAGGCGAAACGATTTGTACACAAAATAAAACATACCTTTTCCTTTCCCCCACAAAGGTAGGTTGGTTTTTGTTGCTACATTGTGCTTATTAAATTTATGCTTATTTAATTAAGCTGATCTAATTTTACTTTATTTCACCACACTTTTGTGGTACTTTAATTCAATTTGGAATCGACACTGCCCTTTCGCGATCGCAGGCACCTGCACGTCTACCGCAAGGTTCCCTCAGCCTAACGACTTTATTCACTTAGTAGATGAGGTAATGAGCACAAACTAATTGCCGTTAATCTAATAAATCATACTCTGCGGTTTCTTGTCGTGTAAACGGGGCGTGCAAGAAGTGGTTCACTTCCTTGGATGCGCAGGCGTGGGTGCGAATGAATTGTATTGTAATTTAATTTCATTTATTCGAACATAGCTCCATACCCCAGACTCACGCTCAATTACGGTGAGGAATTCTGTCGAAAAGACAAGATTTCTTGCCGAAAAAGGACTCCAGTCTTTCGCTTCAACGCGTAAATGGTCCTTCAAAAACACCCTCAATCAACAAAAACGCTTTCCACCGTAATTGATGGACACGTGTTGGAGGTTAAGCTGCAATCCCCGATTAACGCATCAACCACGCTGCGTTTATACTCCGGAGGTTGAAGCTGAGTTGAAACCAACCCGATATTGGACCGTCTCTTGGGCCCACAATGCCACAAACAATTGCAGCATCGTGGCAGTGTCCTTCTTGGAAACGCGTTACTACCAAGCGTGTCCCAAGGTTCTTGCTGGAAGTTCTGCTGTTGCCGTAAACGATACAAACAACCATCTCTCGTAACGATGGATACATTCAAAGCATTAGATGGATACCGCCACGACGGGGCTTTTTCGCTCGAATACACGCGACTTTTGGCGGTCTAAACAAAATCTTGGTCATGGTCAAATCTTTCCCCCCCACTGTAGGGACCTTAGCGCAAGTTGTCCACGCTCCTCTCCCCCCCTCCCCCCCCTACAGCCTGTGTACTCCCTTCCCCCCTTTTGCATCAATTGTTGTCCTCAATCGGTCTTCTTCAATCGCTCGAAGGCACCGAGAGCCAACCTGAGAAGGGGATTTTAAAGACTTTACCAGTTGCAGCTTCTACTCGAACTGTCTCTACCCCACCAAAACGACGGACACACAGCAGACGAAAGGCCTTTTCAGCGGTCTTGATCTCGGTCAAATGCACTCCTCTACCAGCGTTCCTCCACTCTGCTTCTTTCCTCCCACCAACCAGTGGGGTTCGCTCAGAGGACCTTCAAATCGAAAAGCCGACCAAACCAACCCTCCCCATTGGCATTGGACGTCAAATTGGTTGTCCAGCGGAAGATGACATTACCAAATGAGGCCTCTCTTTTGCGCTTGCCTTACCATCTGATTCCCTCGCTCTTTCGCTCTCTTTCTCTCTGTTTCCGTCACTATTTTTCGCAGCGGACGCGTTTTCGTTTGAGAGATGCTTGTGCAAATACTAGCTAGGAAAATGGTTTCGGATGAAGGCAATATGGTGTTGGTGTTGCTACTACTAATTGACACGTGCGAGCCTAACAAAAAATTGAGACACTTTTGCAATAAGCGTCTAATGTCTGATGGCGAGGGTTCGACGGGAATGAGTACGAGCTATTGTACGAGTAATTGTGGCCCTTATCCAATCCCGTCGCGTTATCAAAGCTTCGTCATTTTGCATTTGTGTTCGGTATGTTGTCATTTAAATGCGTTATAATGCGAATTATTGATGTTACATTGATATCTCACAAAAATGATGCATCATTCATCGAGTCCTGTACATGTTGAGTAATAAAAACCGACCTTCCCTATATCGTTTTTTTTTTCAACTATTTTCTAACGCTTATTAGAAACGTAAGAATTTAATTATGCATCGAGTATAAAAGCACACTTAACCTCACGGTCAATTCCAAAAGACGAAAGTATTTCTTCAGCCCGGCGTCTCGTGCAAATGCGCCAGTATAATTAGACAGGTGCTAACAGCGCCGTCCGAAGGTTGTAGTCCGTAGTTGAAGGATAAATAAACATTGAGCGCCGTTTCGATGGGAAAGCAAGTTTCTGTGGTTCTTGAATCCACCCAAAAAATTGCATCACCCCACCATGGTGCGTGTATGTGTGTGTGTGTAGGATAGCGTTGAACATTTTGATTTGTCCTTCCGAAACACCTTCTCTTGGAACCGGTACCACGAACGACCAACGAACGGTAACTTTTCGCCCTCCCACTGTGGGTCCATCTCTCCCAAAGTGTCAAACCATCATGCTGCTTTGTCACTGGTTTTGGGAAGGAAGGCGTAGTGAAGCTGTGTACGTGTGCTGAGCCTAATTTATTCAAGGGTACTAATTAGTGCTTCTGTAGTGGCCTGTCATCTGCAGACGCTTCGCGGGCATTACAGCGCAACTGCGATCGTTTCATCGCGTCGGTGAAGGTCAACACTTAACGCAAACACTCTCACACACGCGTGGTTCTGGACGTGGCGCAACACCGATGATCAGCAAAAAAAAAACGGTAGCGAAATCGGTAGCGCCACCCTCACCGAGAGCTGGTTCACGAAACAAGTTCCGAAAATCTGAAACCCCATGCCAAATAGCAGCATAATCTTGTGTACCAACACAGTGAGAGAGAGAGAGAGAGAGAGAGAGAGAGAGATTGAGCGCGATCATAGTCAAAACGTTGTGCTGTGTGTACAACACAACGCCACCTACGGATGACGTATTCCCTCCTCCCTCTCCCCCTAGCCCCCGAAACATATTTCAACCGCGAAAGATCAACTCCCATTATTCGAGTGAATTGCGAGACATTGGTTTACCTTCATGTCGCGCGCTTGCTTGCTGTCTGCTCTATCGCTCTGTCTCGGTTTCGATCACACAAACCTTCTGATCTGTGGCTGAGGATCGGAGGCTGCTACCAACAAACACACGCAGCGGGTTCTACATCTCGATCGTCGGCGCTAGGTGAGAAGATTATGCTGTGCGCCACCCAAACGCTAGTCTAACGGCAAAAACCCCCACCTTTCCAAACGAGCAATGCAATTGACCTCGCAATGTTCAACACCGACGCGTTCAGAAATCGACCGATCGGGAGCCACACGATCGTTCGGGCGTTTTCGACGTCGTGGCACAAACACCACACAAATCGGCCCGGTGGTGGTGAGTTGGAAACCTCCAACCATGCCGAGTCAGCAGCAGCAGCAACAGTATTGCTAGGGTCTATCAGCGTTGCGATAGCTTTGACGATCGTGTACGAGACGGCGAAACCGCTTCAACACGCGCACCCGTCCAATGTCACGTTGCAACACGTGCTCGTTCGCCCCAACCGGTTATTTTTGTTCTCTATCAACGTTTTTTGCTCACTCGCTCATTTTCTCCCCTTCGCTCTCGCTCTCTCGCTTTGGTTTAGATTTAGATTTCGAGATTTCCCATCAAGCCTAGCCGCTCACTAGCACGCTCTTTTTTCTCGCTCTGTTTTGTTCTGACCTGAGTTTGTTAGTACATTCGAAGGGGGACCGCAATTATGCCACGATAGTAACTTATTTGGGGTGTACAAAGCAATTATGTCTGTTTGGATCTGACCAAAGCTGCCATAACCACATCTAACGGAGGTAACGGAGGATCATCAGCATCATCATCAGAGGGCATCGATCATCAAACTGATCGTCATGCGACTTCGTTACAGTACAAAACCTTCTCGCAAATAACTTCAATCTAGCTCACCCGACAGAGCCATACCCATATGTCCGGTACAAAAACGGCAAGACACCTTCGCCATCATCACGTGTTCCGATTTTCGGATAAACCCGTCCCAGGCCACGTTGCCTATTGCATTAAGCACGATTTGCCTTGAAACATGATTTCCATTGCGATTGCGACTCTATTTCCTCTCAATTTTCTCTCCCGCGCCCTCTGATGCTTTGGGCAATGGGATGGAGGGGGAGGGGGGGGGGGGGCTCTATATTGTTGCCGTGTCAGATTGGGGTCAGAGAGCATATGGCCAAAAAGGCAATGGTACACCGAGCAGGCTCCCAACCAGCATAGCCCCACGGCAGTATAGTATATTCTGTTGCGTGGTGTGTGAAAAATGAGTAGCGAAAGAAAGAAAGAAAAAAAAACCAAGCAGAGTAGAAAAGAGCCGTCGTATGTCCGCCGCACCCAAGGCAAAGGCCCCCAGCAGCTGGACTGCGCCCAATGCCGGTGCGAAACGGTGCGAAAGTGACAAGAGAGTAAATGTGAGTGAGAGAGAGAGACCAGACGAGCAGCATATTACACTCTCGTCAGTGGACCGGCCGCGTGTAAAGGCTACTCATTGAACCATAGTTTTCAAGGTTTCCGTGTTCCAGTTTACTACCTTTGCGGCGAGTTGGTTGGAGGTTCGCAATTTGCCAACCAACGGTGTGTGCGAGCCCCGCCGTTGGTGTTCAAATCGTCAGAATCCATGGTCTCTCGGATGGTTTCAAATTTGAAGACATGACAGAGCTGTCTAGTAATCGAATGCATTCACTAAAGCTTCCCCAATGTTTCGATCTTTCACTTCGAATCAGAGTTACAGGCAATTCGTGCTGATGAAAACTTATAAGATTTTCCTTCTTCAACAGCTGCAGCGATCGCGCAGTCAGTGAAGAACGTCAATGTGCGAAACACGTACTCGTCAAGCCATGAAAAAGGAAGATGACCTTCCATAAACGACGAATTGGAGTGGCACGAGCAAAAAAAAAAACGGAATGACTGAACACGACACGCGTGTGCGATAGTTCCGATATTCTTACCCAGAACCATACCTTCCCGCGTATGAAGTAAGCTACGCATCATAAATCCGGTCCCTTATGTTGGTGTAGTTCCCCCCAGTACCAAAGACGTAACCTGTGGCCCTTGTAGGACACGCGCACAACACATAACGCAACTCTCGTGCGCAAATAACACGATGGATATATGCTCCCTCTAAAAGGGATATGCAACACGTGGCAGTAACAAAAATTTATGCGAATTCGCAGCGCTTGGTTGATCTTATTTTTTTTCTTCTCTTTTCCATTTCTTTTCCCAAACGGCACGCTTTTGAGCTGGCAAACGTGTTAAGGTTCCCTTCGTCCACTCCTGAAGGTCCCAACAAATAGTTAATTGGTCAAAAGGGTCTCGGCGCGAAAGAAGCTTCGAATTAGGGAGCGTCCCTCTTTCTGAAGTAGCCGCGATTCTTGAGTCGTGTGCCGCTTTCGTGGCCTTAACCACCGAAACCCACACTTACCTTACCCGTTGTGGTTGGATGGGTGCTAAAACAAGGGCATCCCTAGCATTATACAATGGTGATTATTGAAGGGGAGCATAATTAAATTGAAATAGAAAGCCAAAATCGAGTTATCGGGGATTCTGACTGATTCTTGATTTTCTTTACCACATTCGATAATGCAGAAAGTTTCCTGGGGCAACATTATGCAGCAATGAAAAATGCAGGAGGTGCATAACCATTCCACGTATCTCGCCCTTCACAAAACAATCATTTTATTAGCAATCCCTTTGGCCAATAGTTCGCCCGACTGCTGCGCAAACAAACCACATCGGCAACAATCAAAGTCAGAGACTTTGTTTTTTTTTTGTTTTGCATAAAATGAACCCAAAGCCAGGCTTACCAACCAATAATGACCAGATCGGCACGCGGCAGCTCCGAACGTGATCGACACACTTAGTCCACAGGAAGTTCAGTTGGAGAAGGAGACGCCTGAATCGGGGGCTTGGGTTTTGCATCACCATCCAACAGACTCCCATAACCTTCATGGTATGCAATCAGCGACATGCTGCTCAATTATGCTACTGTGCTTGCTCCGTGTCTGTTCTCAACGAACGAACCCCGTCAGCTCTGTTTCAAAAACTCCTGAGATGGTGGAGTTCTTGTTGAAACCGCAAGCCACCCTACGACGTCGTACACATCTCGATAAAGTGTTTTGTCTTTGATAAGTGTAGACTCGCAACACGCCTTCTTGCGACGGATAACAGACCAGACGCAGAACCGCATGTTTGCTTCTTGCGTGGGAAATATTTTATTTGCAATTTTTCTCTCCGCGTTTTAGTCCCCAACCCACGAGTCATTAGCATGCAAGGACTAGTTTCCCTTGTAAACATTGTGTTTCTATGACAACTTGTTGAGCAGAACAATTGTCTTTCTTGTGGTAGCTTTGAACAACCTTGGATGAAAAGTGGATTTGCTCACTAGAACAACAATATGAGTCGTTTCCGGTGTTGCTCGGGAGGTTAATTTCGAAAGAATTGAACTAGCTGTTGTATTTTAGCAAGATAACCAAGAAACTTAAGCTTTTATTTGCGCGTACGAAAGTACTCCTACTACTGTTTGAATGCGATAGGCAACTTTTTCACGTCCAAAATCAAAAGTACATATCCCTGAGGATTCTTGGCGTTAAGATTCTATGGGAACATGCCTGTGAACATCAGCTTGCACTCATAAAAGAGGTCGAGAAACTTTCGTTTACCATATGGGGAAACTTGAACTATCCTCAAGTCCACCCACGGGGTTCACCATATTTCGCCCTTTACCACAAGAACCTGTTGCAGGATGAGGTTTGAAAAGTGTCTTGGTGTCGTGTTTAATTTCATCGCTTCAGCTCGTGTTCGTCATTTTGCAGCAAGATCATCGAAATCGACCAGTGTTCTAACAAAGCGTGATTCTCCCCACACACACACACGGGGTGTTACCTACCTTCCACGATCAGCAAATACAAACTTTCGTAGTTTGAGATCACGCAACACGATGCCTTGCTCATGGCAACTTTTGACTACTTCGCACATTTGACGGCACAGGCGGCGGGCTTCCGGTTCGCGGAGTCGTTTCCGTCTGCGGACATGCGAATGCAGATCACCCTGTTCGTGTGTAAAAAATAATGCGGTAAGAAGTATGAGTTGGATTAATTCAACCGTGCTTTAAAGCCACCAAAGTCCATTCTGGTACATCGTGCTTACCTCCGAAGGACTGAATAGCAGATATGTTTGGTTATTTCCTCTTATCACTTTGTGCAACGAATTCACGTGAGGATGTCCGTCGAGCCTAAAGTGTGCCGTAATCAAGTTCGAACATGGGTTGTTGGCAATCTGCAAATAAACGAAGAAAAAGAAATTTTAATTCTGCATTTATTATCAATTTTTTTTAAACCATGTAGTATTTTCCCAAAATCTCTCATGACATCCCAAGACTTTTGACAAGAAAACCATATGTTCAGATAATAAAGCAAAAAAAAGGAGACAATATACAAATAACTGAGAAGATCTCCTGTTCGTGAAGCCGATGTAATAAAATTCATTTCTCAAACTCAAAACAATAATAAAACTACACAGAGACTTATTTATGGTACTGCAATAAATTAGGGTATTTACAGACATTCCATGGCGACAGCTCATTAAAAACATATTAGGGTTTTTTTTTCCTGCAAGACAAATCAATTAGCTGGTGCTTTGGCTTCTTGCAACGGCAATATAGTCTCATTTTTCGCAACTACCAAAATTGTTCCCAAATAGTCAAACCGTCATAAGAAAAGAGTTTCTCAAATTCAAACTCAAAACGGAATGGAGAAACAAAACGTTATTGCCTACATTTCAACAGCATTTACAACTCTCTACAACACAAGCATCTTTTTTAAATAACGAAGCTCATTGCAGCCAGGTAACAGACGAGACAAGTGTCCCGCCGAAAGGCTAGCTACCGAGATAGGATTACAACCGACATTACGTGATCCTGGACATTGGACCTGTCGATGACGGCAGGTAAAAAGGGCTCCAAAAAGGTTAATTCCTTACTTGCAAATGGTGACATTTTGCTGCTCTTACCTTGCACACCAGCTCCTCGTGCGATTTGATGTCAAAGCACCGGTACAGATTGTTCCCTTCGACCGGTTCCATCAGTAGGTATCGATCGACGAGAATTACCGCATTCAAGGGTGGTGGCGAGACGTTCGTAGAGATAGCATCCCGCAATGGGTACGAAACCGAGGAACCACTGTTGGACGGACTTCCGGTGTTCCGATACGGACCAAAGGCGCCTACAAGTGAGCTTCCTGCGGCACTAACACCGGCCTGTTGTTGATGATGATGTTGTTGCACAGTCAGGTGCCGATGAAGGTGATGATGATGACTGCTGCATTGCCGATGATAGGGACACAATTTGTGGTTGGAATTTGTACTGCTATTACTGAGAGGTCCTCCACTTCCTTGCTGATCGTTACTACCACCACCTGAGGTCGCTTGTGCCACCGAAAGGATCTGGTTTAGGAAGGTCACGTTAGAGTTAGCAAGCAATGCCGCATTGGTATCTGCTGCTATGGAGGAAGCAGTAGCTCCTGAAGCTGTGCTAGCGGTTCTATCCGGGTCCGACGATGAATCCGATCCACTGGAACCACCCGGTAGAATTGCTGTTCCGTCCGTGACAGCATGGTGGCTTACGTGGGATGTAAAGCTTGCGGAAGCGACTACTGAAGAAGGCAGTTCGTCTGGTTTGTGCAGGCGAAGGAAGTCATTTATGCGTGCAACCGAACTCGTCGGTGAGACACTTGTGGTGGAATTGAGCGAATTCATTATTTTCGCTTCGCTGATCTCGGCAGAACGGCTTAGTTCTCTCCTTTGCTGAGTAAAAACGCTTTCGAATTTCGCGCGAACTAACCGAACAAGAGACGGTTACACGAAATGCGAAACACTTTTTATTATATAAAAAAAACACCTCAACACAACGACAACACTTAACAAGCTATTTGCTTTCTGTACACAAATCAGGAACACTGATCCTCATCACGAACACGATCACGGTGAACTGCTCGTCTAGAGCTAGAGGCTGGTTACACATATATCATTGTGATGAATCATACGCACCAAATTAAAACAACGCGGCTTACTTATTTTCTATACACGCTTGTCACACGTCACACCATCCGCACGTCAGAGACGGACTCCTTTTTCGTCGGACAAAACACAACGCACCGCACACACAAACATGCGCGAATTGATAACTACGCGATCAATATACACTACCGCGTAGATCGGCCTTCAAGACAGCCTCTATCACAGTGGCAGTGGACGTCACACGTTAGCAGGAAAACATCGCGCTGCTTTATGATGATTATCTTTTTTTTTGTGCGTTATGCTTTTCCCAACATTGAAAGATAAAAAGCCGATTCTATTTGGAAGTTTCTGGTCTCTCGTCGTTACAGCGCCATCGTACGAAATATTTGTCGATTCAACACACTTTACACGATCCACTCGAGAACACTAACAAACCAACATTACTTTGTAAGCATGTTGCTGTTGTTTCGATGAATGATTCATACACATTACGTTCATTGAAGGAGGCTAATAATAAGAGGGAGAAAGAATACAAAAGCACCCCGGTTAGTGAAAGAACAGAACGGAGCGAACACACCGTGCCATCGAAATGGCGACATTTGAATGACAGCCGGGCTCTTGTAGGTGTGTAAAAACGACACCATGGCGGAATCAATGGCCAGTAATTGATCAACAAGTAGACCTGCACAACAAGTTCACACCGGCACACTTCGCAACCGATCCTGCGAGCTATTGATTGAATGCAATCCCGGAATTCCTGTATTTCACAATCAGCCGCGTGTCTCGTTGGAACGCGTTTGTGGAAAGGTCGAGGAGTTTCTTCATGCTGTTTGCTTCATACTTCTGTATTTACCTCCGCGATGGCGCAAGGACAGATAAGCGGTATGACGATGGTACTGAGGTCCCAGTACTTGCCGTACTGATAGTAGCGCACACAATCGCAACACCAATTGATGTCGGGTAATGGAAAATAAACTGCAACAACAACTGTGTGCACTCTTATCTTATCGTTCTGGTGGCCGTCCGTCCCTCTGCCCTTTTGGGTTTTGTGGCCGGATAGATATAGCACAAACTACACTTCAAGAAGGTGGCGAAATTCCGGGTATCTAAATTCGTGAAGACGTTAATCACTGATTCACTGTATTTTTGACCCGCAATGAACAGTCATCAAAGAAAATCGTGGTGAAACCTGTCCGATGCGAAAATGCCGCATACTATTGGGAGGTGTTTTCCAACATACTGTAGCAACGTAGAGGGCTTTCCGTATCCATGGTAACGCCACGAAACAGGTCATGCAACGGACCGCGGGACATCAATTGGGCCATTCATATTGCCAAGTGCCTGTGGATGTTTTCACATGGATCGTACGTTTTGCTCTCTTCGCTCCGTTTCTCCGTTAGCTTCTTTGTCCACCAAACACACACGTCAGAAAACACCACCTTCTGCTTGGCTGATTCAATTATTTGCGTCGCAAAAGTAAGAGATTACAGCAGTTTGTGCACACCGCGTCACCCAAGAAATACACGATTGCGACCAAGCTGCATCGCAACGAAAGACACTGACTATGTGATTGCAAATCAAAGAAACAATTCAATCGCTTCAAACCAGCGCCTGCTCACACACACACACACACACACACACACATACGCTCTACTCACGCGCTCGCTCTCTTTCTCACGCGCGCACGCTCGTATTCTTTTTGCCTCCTGCCTTTAGGACAAACTTCTAAACGCGTAATAAAAGAGAACGCGTGCAAATCCTAGGTGGGTCCTTCGTCCTTACCCCTGTCTTCTTCTTCGACAGTGCTTCACATTCTTCCTGCCGGCAATCGTACGACCATTATTTGTTCGCCACAAACAAACTTCTTCCAGCGTACCGACGACGACAACGACAACCCTCTCCGTAGCGTGCGTGGCTTAATATAGAGGGCAAAAGCGAGCAAGGCATACTGCGCGAAACAATGACCAACGCGATTCAACGGGTGCTGCCCCCCATACAAGGGAATGGCTCGCTTTTTTTCTTACATTCGCCTAGGCAAGCGTTCCGTCACTTACACCGGGGTAACCGGAATCATTGATAATTTTTAACAAAAAAAAAACGACCGGGTTCAACTGCACCTTGTGGAGTTGGCTCTTGGAATTCCTACAGGCTGGCACACACGGGAAAAGAAAGGGATGGCAGGCACAGCTACACATCCGAGTATCGTAGCCAAATTTCACAAAGCTTATCCGCTCAGGGTCGCTGTGTGGCCACATACAAAAGAACAAACCCATTCATGAAGCACTCGACGGTAAACTCTCATTGGGCGATATTTTGTACAAATGCTTGGGTATCCATTCTCCGGGCGTCATTTTGTTGCGTTGGCACAATTTCTTTTAACTGTGACCGCACTTTATATTCACATAATCTATATTTTGGTGTTCGATGGGTTTGCGGCTCCAAACTTGTAAAATGCTGTTTACTTAAAAACTTGTATCATTATTTTGTTTCTGTTCGAACAAAGCTTATTTCACTCGGTCCTGTATCGCACAGCGTACGTTCGTAGTCGTTTTTCAAATGCCGTTTTCAAGCGATGGCATTTTGCACCAGTTGCACGCACTACCTTTCGCGTATGTTTACCACTTCATTCACAGCCTGCAGTAGAAAACCGCTCCCGCGCTGCTTATTTCGCGTAACATTTTCAAATGCGAGACGGACGATTCTAAGCCAGCGACAACCCGAAACTCTTACAAACTGTTGCATGTCATCTCGCTTTGGCCAAGTGTCGTTTCAGTCGGCATCTCTCTTCCACACTGTTCGGTACTCCAACGAGGTTCGGAACGATCATACTTCTTTTTCTGGCATATGGATGGCTGTCTCTCGTCTCGCTCGATCGAAACCTTTTTTTCAAAAGATGCACACTATAAGATAAGCACGGTCAAAACTCAGGCGCAAATGATGAGTGTAAAAATTGACCAATACAAATGTAATTATTACATCTTTTGTTTTCTACGAGCTTGAACATCAATTGATAAAGGGGATGTGTGTTAAAAAATTGATGATTATGTACGTTCTTTTATAATTTTGACATCATTGCATGAGGCACAAATGACCCCGCATTATTGGACATCAGTGATATTATTGAGGCTCGGTGGCCAAAATGTTTGGCGTGCCTTTGAAGAAATACACAACTGTCAAAAATCAAAATTCGGTAAATTGGTAGATAACCCTCCCGTTTCAACAAATGTTTTCTCCCCTATTCTGTTTTCCGATCATGGCACACAAAATATTCAAAATTAAAAAAATATTTTTTCAAAGACAAGGGAAAATGGAAAATATTTAAAAATGTAGAAATACAGAACTAGGTAAAGAAATATTATTGAGAGAAAAGCAAAACGGAGATTTTCACAATTATTCTTTCAAGTTGCAAGCATAAGATTTGTGAACGTTATGTTTGATTATGTATCCTTGATGGTTTTTGGATTAGCTACAACATTTTTTGATTGAAGAATTTAAAATAAAATAATTTAACCGTTAAATATAATGTTTTAATATGTGAGACAGTTAAATTAACACCGTACGAAATTTATTTATGCCTTATATCATAAACAAGATTTTCGATTAACATTTCCAATTAAGCTGGCTTGTTTAGATTTTGTTGTCACTGAATCACTACAGCAGTGCCTCCGGCAAAGTATGGACACAAGGAGAAAGATATGCTGATAATTAATTTTTTCCAGCAGCTTGTTTCTGCTCGTACTGCTTCATCCTGGCTTCAATTTCCGGGCGGAAGTGTCGGATAAGACCTGTATCGAGATTATCAAAAGCAAAAAGAATCAGTAAAAAAATGCATATACAATTCCAATCCAATCGTCCGACAAACTCACCTTGAACTGGCCAAGCTGCACCATCGCCTAAAGCGCAGATAGTGTGTCCTTCAATTTGTTTTGAAATTTCCCATAGCATGTCAATTTCGGCAGGACGAGCATTGCCGGCCACGAAACGGTGCATAATCTTGTTCATCCACGATATTCCCTCGCGGCACGGCGTACACTGGCCACAGCTCTCGTGTTTGTAGAACATAATCAGACGAGAAATGGCTTTGATAATGTCCGTAGACTTGTCCATCACAATAATTGCGGCGGTTCCCAGGGAGGTTTGCGCCTGAACCAAACCATCAAAATCCATCAACACGTCCTCGCAGACTGACTTCGGAATGACTGGCGTCGACGAGCCACCGGGTATTACGCCAAGCAGATTGTCCCACCCTCCGCGAATGCCGCCAGCGTGACGCTCGATGAGCTCTTTCAGCGGAATGGACATCTCTTCTTCCACCGTGCACGGTGTGTTAACATGTCCTGAAATGTTGAACAGCTTCGTACCGGAATTACGCGTGCGGCCAAAACCGGCGAACCAAACTCCACCGCGACGGCAAATAGTGGGTGCAACGGCCACGGTTTCGACGTTGGACACCGTCGTCGGACAGCCGAAAACACCGACATCAGCCGGGAATGGTGGCTTTAGGCGTGGTTTTCCCTGCTTTCCCTCAAGCGATTCGATAAGCGCCGTTTCTTCACCGCAAATGTATGCCCCGGCACCACGGTGCATGAAAACGTCAAAATCGTATCCGGAACCACA
Organism: Anopheles nili; assembly: GCF_943737925.1. Classification (NCBI taxonomy): domain Eukaryota; kingdom Metazoa; phylum Arthropoda; class Insecta; order Diptera; family Culicidae; genus Anopheles; species Anopheles nili. The sequence continues at coordinate 34,575,552 of NC_071292.1, forward strand.
GGCGTTCTTTCCGATCAAACCAGCCTGGTACGCTTCGGCGATAGCCAACTGCATGTTTGATGCCTCATTGTAGAACTCGCCGCGGATGTAAATGTAAGCGGCACGGGCACCCATCGCACGACCTGCGATCAGGCATCCTTCGATAAGTTTATGCGGATCGTGGCGCATGATCTCACGATCCTTGCAAGTTCCCGGCTCACCCTCGTCGGCATTCACGACAAGATACTTGGGGCGACCATCGGAGGGTTTGTTCATGAACGACCACTTCATACCAGTGGGAAACCCGGCACCACCGCGGCCACGCAAGCCGGAAACTTTCATTTCGTCTGGAAGAAAGAAACAATCGAATTAGCACGACGTACGTGCAATGTAACATTAGATCAATAAACCTACTCAATATCCAGTCCGTGCCCTTCAGTAAAATTTCTTTCGTCTTGTACCAATCACCTCGCTTGAGAGCACCCTTCAGGCGCCAGTCATGCCGTCCGTAGAGATTGGTGAAAATACGATCCTGATCAGCAAGAGGACCAAACTTGGTCTTCGTCTGCGGCGGAGGTGCGGATGCCTGAGCCGACTGCAGACGGACCTGCTGATTATTGCAACTGGCCACAACCGCTGAACCGCGCACTAACGCAGCTGTAATGCATTTTGGAAAAGATTGTATATTACGAAAAATTACATAATTTACACTGCTGCTGTAGCGACGCAAAACATGCTACAATTGGTACAGCTACAGATTTCAATGATTTTTGCTTACCCAATTGTTGCTTTGGCATGCAATTAATACGCACAAGTGCGTTTGCCATCGTTTAGGATTTCACTTCGAGCAAGCTTCTAGTCAAACTAAACTTTTTCTCTTTCGGCTCAATCGCCGAGGCGAGCAAGTAATTTCGCGATATGGAGAAAAATAAACTTCTAGAGCTGATGTCAATAATGTCATGCTGCTGTCAAATGAAAAGCCAACAGCACAAAACAACAATTTCCCACTCGATTATTCGGTAGTCATTTATAGGTGACATTATCCGGTAAAGATCTACTCTAGGCACTTTTCATGTCTATGCTATGCAACCTGATAGCCAATAAAACAAAAATAAGGCATAACATGTGTATTTACTGTTAATGGTTCGATGAATAGTAGTAACGTAGTAAATAGGTAAAGTAGTGATTGAAAGCAAGTGATAGGTTTGATTATTTGTTGAAAAAAAATGAACATTTTTAAGAATTATCATAAAAATCAAGCACCGGTTTCAAATCATTGTTAAAATTCAAGATAATAAAGTAGAATAAATTACTAATCGATTTTATTACCATTGTTCGGCATGTATAAAACTATATGGCTACATAAAATACGTACAAATAAAACACCACAATGAATCCATTGATTATTTGTTTATTACGTTTAAATTTGCGATTATAGTCCAGTTTATCTCACGCTCAATGCCGTTTAACTCTTATTCATGGTATGCATTCAATTCAGAATACAAATTCGAAAGAAACCTTTGCTAGGTAATATTATATTTTTGTTACTTTCATTCGTGTAATAATAAGATAATAGAGATTTTTTTTCCAAGTGGCTTTTCACCAACGTAATAGAATGACGGCCAAACGAAACTTAAAACAAGCAATTATTATCCATCTGCACTCCGAGTAACGTGTATGCCGTAAATGATTTAAAAAAAATATTCAGAGTATGTGCTATTGCGAGCAGCGCTCGATTTAAGTTGTCCTTGTTGCACTTGCATGCTCTGTTGTGTGGTGATCACATTACTATTATTTTAAAATGTTTTAACATATTCTTCTTTCTACGTACCGGCCACTCCAGTTCCGTCACTAACGGTGTACCCTCCACAGATGCAGATTGATTACTAGTATGTTCATTTTCTTTTCGTTTGTAACAGAACACTTTTCATGCTCAGCTTGCGTTCTAGCATTTAATTTATGTAACAAAAATGTCCTGGTAATGCCAGAGAATCGGTGATTACCTTGCTTCTTTAACAATTCAATGAATTCCCTCGTTCATTGCCAACTACTCTGGTTTAGTTTGTGGCTTAGTTCTTCTTCGTTAATTTTTTATCACCTGCACCGGTTCTATATCTATATATATTTATTTATTTTTTTTGTTTTCCTTCATGTTTCGCATTGCTGCATAAGGAACTTTCAATCACAAACCTTCACCGAAATGTAACAAAATTATGGATCCGACTAATCGGCGGCTCAAGACAAGTTGTTGAAAGGTTATTGATCTATTTCATTTTATACGTTTCATTGCAAATGAGTATAACAACAGTGGGAAACAATGTGAACAAAAGTTTTACTCTAAACTACTAATTAATGCGACTGTATTTCGCTATTTGCAATAGTATGAGTGTGAGTGGGCACACGCTTTGTTATCTATTTCCAACGAAAATTGCCACACAGGAGTAGTTGACTTCACTATTTAAATCATGCACGCCAGGATTAATCTCATGCAGTTTGCTTCTTTTTTTGTTGCTTAATGTATTCAAATTGAACGTGCGCTAGTTCCGCCACATACGTACTACTCATGCGCGTATAGTTCATCCATTTCTGCTATACTTTCTTCCATCATTTCTAACAAACAAAGAAAAATGGCGACCCGATAAGCAGTATCCAGCTACATTACTCGCCTGTTCGTACCACTAGACACGCCTAGTAAAACTGCCATGATATATTGGTATGTGTTTCTGGTGGTATTAATAACAATAAAGAAGAAAAGTGGTAAGAAAAAAAAATAAATATAATAAATACAAACTGGAGAATGACCCAAAAACCTTCGAAAAAATGCAAAACTTTATGTAAAGCGTCCCAAAGTACAGATGGACTTTATGGAGAGAAAACGCAATCCTGTGCACGGGGCCAGGATGACAAGCTATGCAAATAGGCGCGCACCCACTCACACCTGCAGCATAGATGCCGTAATTCAACGCATCGGTGTGATCATCCTAAGTGTTTCCGCTTGCTGGTACAAACCAAAGAGCACGTGCTCTTTCCATTCTCGTAGCGATCACAATCACACTCTGCGCAAAAGCAATGGCAGCTGACACTGCAGCTTAGATGATTCTCGGCAAAATTGTTGCATAGTTGTAATCCAGCACAACTGCAGTTGAAGTCGAGTGCATCAGATGAGCTGCTGCAGCGTTCGCGGCGGCAGCTGCAGCCGCCGGTTGCACCGGTACGCCCACATTGCTCGTTGTCGGCTGAGCGGGCTTCGGGATCTTGTGCTGGAACACGCAATGCGGCTTACGGCAACCGCCCGGTTGGTCCTCCCAGAAGCACGGTGTGGCCGAGCGTGGCTTCTCGATTTTCATGTGGCGCATGGTGCAAGTGCGATTGTAACACTTACCCTCCGCCCACATCTTGCAGGTTTTCTCGTGCCCGAGTGCAGCCGGCTCATGCCGATACTCGCAGTTGCTCCCCTTTTTACATGTCGAATAGTAGAAGAAGTAGCAATCATGCAGATTCCTCGGGAGGTCCATAAATGGTGGATGGACCAACTTCCGACGAGGGGGCTGCTGCCTTTTCGACCGAAGAGCAATTTTTGAGCCCGAAGCTTGGCTTCTTCTGCGGTGCAGTTTCTCAGCTGCGATCGGCGTCTTGATCGCTTACTATCGTGTTAGGGTTTCGCACAGAAAAAACGTGTATGTAAGATGCTAGCCCACTACAACCACGCAGGTTAGAGCGGAATTGAGTAGAATCACCGTGTTCAAGCTATTTGCACCTCGATGGCACTGAAAAAAACGATGCGACTGCAATACTACTTGGTTAGGTTCTTCTTTGAGAAATGCTGTTCTTTTCCTTTCGGGATTACGATCTTACGCTGTGTTTTCTTATTCTTTTTCTGCTAGGTTAAGCCACGGTACACCTTGGGAATCCAACTACCTGGGACTTCACTACACAATTAGGGAATCACAATCTAAGCTGGAACTAATTGCAAGTAGACAGGAGTTCTGGTGTGGATGCTCTTCTAACTTGTTTCTTTATTCTACGGTCTATGCTAAATGCCGTAGATGTTGAACCAATTCACGTATCAATTTTTTATTAACTTTTCGATACCTACACGATGTGCAAACGCTTTGGTAAACAGCCGTATTTTGACAGACTGTCAGCTGGTACAGTACCAGGTTTGGGAATGGTCGTAGCAGGTGAACCTAATTTAAAAAAATCAAATGACACTTTTCTTAGTGTTCGATGCTAATTGTATTATGTTAGTTTTTTATATCTTCTTCGTACTTCTAAAACGTCTCTTATTTATTGCAGCACAAAAACTGGATCGAATAAATAGTGACTGAAGATTTAAAATGAAGAAAGTGATTTGTCAATCAAACTATGTTTATTTTACGGCGAATCTTATTTTTTAGACATTTTTTCATAAGAACACTGACTTTGAATAAACTTATTTATAACGTACTGCTATTCATATCGTATTTTTTTCCATATTCATTATCCAAGTCTAATTTCGAGAGTTCACGCTAGCAAAAACGTCAAACAGGGTTTTTTTTACTTAGGCAACTCGTCATTTGCACCTTAGCTAACCTGGCGGTTTAGGAGTGAACAGAGCAACACCCACACCATCGTGTGTTTGGCTTAACAACATAACAAGGGAAACGTCAAAAAGTGCAAAAATAGTTAAAGAAAATTGTAGAAATTGTGTTCGTTCTAGCGAAACGCGTACATTCGTGGGAGGTAAACATTCCTGCTGTTCCTTCCCTTAAAAGATGAGTGCAGAAACGCCAACCGGTATTAGCCGTAGTATTACGGAAACCATCCTGCAGGATGAGTCCACTCCCGGCACAAGCAGCACCCAGGCAAGTAAAAGCGAACGTTGTAAACGGTTTTTATCAGGATGTGTTGGTAAATATTTATTACCGCTGTTTGTGCGACTTGGTGATGCGTTCAAATTTATTCAGCCCACCCCTTCTTCTTGCATTTGGTTATCTACTGTGCGCGTGATTTGGAGGGTGATCTTGTTTCAATCTCGATATGCTAGCTAAGAAGTGTCTGCTTCCTGTGGTCCGTGATGGGGCCAACCGGATGCATTTCTGTTCATCGGCAACAGGAAAGGATCGTTTTCCACTGGAGGGCATAAAAATTCTCGATCTTACGCGCATCGTTGCTGGACCATACTGTACCATGGTGCTGGGAGATCTCGGTGCGGAGGTGTACAAGATCGAGCGACCATTCGCAGGAGATGAATCACGCAAATGGGGACCACCGTTCATGCGCAATTCCACTGATTCGGTGTACTTCATGGCCGCGAACCGAAATAAGAAAAGCGTCTGCGTGAACTTAAAAACCGGCCGTGAGATAATCTACGAGTTGGCCAAGAAGTGCGATGTGCTGGTGGAAAACTACGTTCCTGGGAAACTGGATGGCCTTGGTCTCGGCTATGAGACTATAAAAACGATTGCTCCTGGTCTCGTGTACTGCTCCATCACGGGATTCGGTTCCGAGGGTCCTTACCGATCGAAACCCGGGTACGACGTCATCGCGGCATCCATGGGTGGATTGTTGCACATCACAGGAAGTGAAAATGGACCCCCGGCAAAAGTCGGTATTGCCATTACGGACATTGCCACTGGGCTGTATGCGCATGGTGCCATACTTGCTGCGTTATTGCAGCGACACCGAACTGGCCGTGGTCAGAAGATAGATGTAAACTTGTTCTCTACTCAAGTAGCCTGTCTAATAAATGTGGCTAGCAACTATCTCAATGCCGGAAAGGAAGCCAAACGTTGGGGCACCGCACATGAAAGCATTGTGCCGTATGAGGCGTTCGAAACTCAGACAGGCTTCATCACGCTGGGATGCGGAAGTGATGCACAATTTGCATCACTTTGCAATCTGCTGGGAATGAAGGAGCTGGCACAAGACGAACGGTTCTTGTGTAATCAGAAACGTGTCAGTCACAGACAGGAACTGATTGCAATTATTGCAGATGTCATGAAACGCAAATCCTCCAAGGAATGGATGGACATTTTCAAAGTAGCTTCTTTTCCGGTTGGTCCTATCAATAGTATGAAAGAGGTTTTCGAGGATCATCACGTGCAGGCGATTGGGTTGGTGAAGACGTTGCCTCATCCTTTGGCCGGGAAGGTGAAACTTGTCGGTCCGCCCGTAGTGTACGGTGAAGCTCGGAATGAAATCATGTCAATTCCCCCCCAGCTGGGCCAGCACACGAACGAGGTGCTGAGCGGGTTGCTTGGGTATGGAGAGAAACAAATAGAGCTTTTAAGAAAAGATAAAATCATACAGTAACTTGACAAACGGCAGTAGAGTAATCGAAGAGGACAGTTTTGATTGCAGCTATAATTTACGAATGTGCATCGTGATTAGAAGTGTACTCCAAATATATGACATTGCTGAGCGTTTGAAGGCAATCTAACACCTATTTTTCTATTCTAGGAACCGCCTGTATTGCGATTACGACTGCAGAAACCACGCAATGGCAAAAAGGTACAATGGACGAACGGAACCGTGGATAATGAACACATGAACAAAAAGAAATCTAAATGCTGCTGTATTTACGTAAAACCGCGTGCCTTCGGTGAAAGCTCGTCAGAGAGTGAGGACGAGTGTGAGCACTGTTTCGGGCACGTTGAGCTGAAGAAGAAAAATCAAAAACCCCCTCGGATGCCTGCGAAACGGAGCGACGGTGATGACGATGATGAGAACACGAACAATTCCGATGACGTCGATGGGCCGTCAGATGCTGCGAGAGGATGCAGTTCCGGAGAACCATCGGCAAAATCCGCCGGAGAATAGAATTGTACACGTTTGGCTAGAAAAAGTTGATTTTCATTCGATAATGGTTTGGTTGCTTTTGACACTTATTACAAAAAATTAAGCAAGGACGCTACGTTTTTTCACTATCCAATTGCAGCAGAACAGAAGGTTACATTACGTTTCGGAGCATATTTGTACATAAACTTATTGTTAATATATTTACCTGTATGTAGTATATCCTGTGACTCGTGTATTTTTCGACTTTAGTTTTTAATTGTTTATTTAGCCATTTTGGCAGGATAATTAAGTAAATCGGATCGATTTTGGGCCATTGGCTTTGAACGAACAGTTATATTGAGCAGCTTATGTTTAAAAGAAGAATTATTGAATGTAATGATTGCTGGAGTTGATAATTTTCGAATTTCAATCACATAAACCGGACAGAGATCACAATAGTTGATCGTGCGTGATTCAAGAGTTGTTTAAATTTTTTGAATAAATACCAAAAATTCAGCTGGTCTTGTATGAGATTGAATACAAGATAGGTATACGCGGGATTCTCACAAGTTGATTTACGCTTGTTAACGTTAATCGTAAATGAGTCTATCGAAATAAAAGGTTTATGCCATATCATCTTACCTGTCATAGTGACAAAGTTGTTGTACTCATATTTATCGAGACCATGTAATTAAAGATGATATCAGTAGTCAATGTTTGTGCTTTTTTACTTGAACAAAATTTGTCTCACAAATAACGTATTTTACACTTCTCACTCCTGAATGATTTCAATGATTGCAATAAAACGTTGAAACATAAGAATTGAGAAAATCTGTATTAAAAACCAAGCCAGCATGTATACATTTTAAAGTAGATTAGGGCACAGCATGAATCGAAAAGTTCAACCACGGCGCGTGTATTGCACGAAAAGTATCTGGAACTTTCGTTCCATCTAACTTTTCGAGTGTAGCTCATAAACCTAGTCGCAGTGGTATTTACGAACAGCACTCAGTTGTCAGTGATTATTTTTATTTGCTAAACGTAATTTTTTTTCAGGGTATGAGGTGTCTCACCTCAGTTCAAATTTATTGGAGAAGGTGTTACAAAAGCAAAAAGTTTTTCCCCCGCGCATCTAAGAAGCTTTCGTTGATTGCAAAAAGTACGATTGGTTTACAAAAAGGTGTCTTTCTAGGGTTTGCATCTAGAAAATGCTCTGATGTGTTATGTTATTCTGGACTCGCGCATGTGTTCGTGCAAACTAGTGTAACTACACTTTGCGTAAATATCAATCACGCTCAAGAAAACGAGCGAAAGAAAAAGTAACCAGTAGCAGCAGCCAAACATCGGTGAAAGTGCGCGGCACAAGTTCCTCTACTCGTGCGTACAGTATCGGCGGGGGTGTACATACGATCAGGTTTCCATGGCGGAAGCCAACGACGATGTGCCCATGGCCGATGGCAGTGAGACGCAAATGCAGCATGATCGAGCTCGCGAAAGCATGGAATCACACAGTTCCTGTAGCACCAGCAGTGAGCAGGATGACGACGAATTGTACATGGACAACAGCTGCTGGGTGTTTATTCCTGAGCCCGTGTTCGTGAAAATTTTCCTGCAGTTAGAAGCGCGCGATGTCCTCAACGCTGGTCAGTGTTGCAAACGGTGGCACAAGCTGTCCAAAGATGACTACCTGTGGCGGAAGTACTTCCGGATGGAGTTTAATGTAGATCATTCGATTCCGTTGAAAAGAGGTGAGTGCGCGGACCCACTGGCTATGCCGAATGTGTGAGAAAAGCTGGTTTAATTGACGTTGGTGACATAATGACCGATCCCGTCAATAATGCTACTACGCAACAAACCAGCTTCACTTGCGCTGTGGGCAAGGGTAGCGAAGGGTGAAATTATTTATTTCTATTTCCTATCACCTCCCACGACAGGCGCGGAATCTTGGCGAGCTGAGTACCGTCGTTTAACGAACAACGTGCCGATGGTTATGACGGATGTCCTGACTTCCCACTCGCACCAAGTGTTGCACGTTAGCTTCTCACACAATGGCAAAATGTTTGCCACCTGCTCGAAGGATGGATTCGTGATCGTACGTATATTGCTTTAAATTTTGCGCTTCTGCCAACTGACGAAATACCTCTTATGTCCTTCATAGGTATGGAACTCGGCATATCCCTCGACGATACGAGATTCGTACGATATGCGTCAGCTTAGCTGGAAATACACACAATTTTCCCAGTTCAATCAGAGCGACACCCTGTTGCTAGTATCCGGGGTCCACTTTGGTTCGCCGCACAGCACTTCCGGCGAGATAGCGGTGTTCACGGTGCAAAGTAAGTTTTTGATAGTCATGTGTGTTTGGTTTTCAAAGGGCGCCTTTAACACTGATAACTTTCGTGTTGATAATAGTGCAATTGTGAGCTACTATGTGTTAGTTAGGTTTTAAAATAATGTAGTGCTAATAATCGTTAGAAGCATTCGTAAATCGTCAATTTTCTGGGATGGTTGATGGACTTCGGTGTTGGGTCCATTAAGTACTAGTATTTATTAGTATTTCTTGGTTTTGTGTGGTATAGGTGGGTGATACGGTCGTTGAAATGTAGCAGAAGTTAAGTAGCTCTGATTGAATATGTATTTTTAAAAGTGATGGGTTTCGGTAGATCGGTAGACTTCTACCAAACATGATCATCTCCACCAGTTAGTGTTGATTATTGGGGTAAAATAGTGAGAAGTGCATTTTTTATGTATAGTTGACGTAATTTTTGCTGGTGTTGGTCATAGCTTTCTTTGTTGTCAATTTCTCAACCGCCATGTACGTCATGTTAAACCAGCTGAACCATCTGATGACCATTTTATCATTAACCAGGCGTCTCCATCACTCAAACTATTTTGAAAAGTGATCGTTTAATTAGTTCAATTAGAATTAGAATTAAACTAAATTTTTTAATTATTCTTACAAAGTTTTTTGTAACATTCGATTTTTGTTTTAATTTACAGATGGATTTAAGTTGAAGTGCCGTGTGACAAATCGACCGTATGACATTTTTGGCACCTGGTTTAGTGATCAACATCTGCTTTCGGGTGATTTGAAATGGCTCGCGCATCTGGTCAGCTCTTCTATGCTGTGGTTAAATAAAGCGAACCAAGAGATCGATTCGGAACACACGCCGGTGCGGAATTTGATGTACAAATTCTACAATCGCAATGCGAGTTCAATCCGCGCTATTACGGTAGCCAACTGTCCGTGGTTGAGTGATGAAAAGGACGGCAAAACGGAGAACAGCAATGACACTGGCGAATCTCAACAGAAATCATCAGATGAAGAGCAAGGTTCTAGTAGGGGCGATCGTCGCGCGGGTAATCCGCTTTCGCATTATCAGATGAACCAGGACATTGATTCCGACGAAGATCCGGATGATGGTGCGGATAATGGCGAGTATTTGCATTCCAGCTGCTTCGGCGCATAGCACACTAACGCATTTGGGTGTTTGTCTTTTATGAAGGCCAAGACCGTCTAGCTGCTGAGGACGTACCTTATCAACTGCTGGTCGGCGATCAGTCCGACTATGTCAGCCCAATACAATACTTGGACGAGTTCCGGCAAGAATACGAAGAATCCTACTATGAATCTTCTGATGATTGTCTCGAGGATGACGAAGATGATGCCGATGACGAGGAGCTGTCGGAGGGAGAGGACGACTTGGAGAACATATGCCCGAAGTATCTGATCTTTTCGACTGGCTCGAAAACCTACACACCGCATCAAATCGGCTTCAAGCGGATTACTAGCGTAAACTTTCCCAGGCGCGTCGAATTGGGACCGTCGCTCCGGGAACGCATAGCGTTGCGGGATCGACAGCGCGAGATGCAGGTAATTATGGCCGAGATGTCAGAGGAAGAAATCCGCCTGCAGTATATCTTACAGAACGAAGACCCACCGACGGAACCGAACTGGGGGAACTATGAATCGGTGGCCAATCGTTTTGATAAGGTGGACAAGCTGATCGACCTGCACGGGCACATCATTGGCATGGGGCTTAGTCCGGACCATCGTTATTTGTACGTAAACAGTCGACCTTGGCCGAAAAATTGCGTTATTCGAAATCCGCTCGACCCCCCGGCCATAGCCCAAGAGATCGACATACACGTGATCGATCTAATGACGCTGAAAAAAGTGGGCAAAATGCTTCGCGCCCACAAGGCGTACACACCGAACACGGAATGTTTCTTCATTTTTCTGGACGTCTGTGATAATTATGTCGCCAGGTGAGGATTGACGTGTTTGTACCGCCGTCGGTAAACGTGATTGTTTCGATTGTTTTTTTTCTCACGCAGTGGTGCCGAAGACATGCATGCGTATCTTTGGGACCGGTACTATGGTGTATGTTTGTCCAAGTACCAGCACGAAGACGTGGTAAATAGTGTCGCCTTCAATCCGCGTGACAATGAAATGCTTGTGACGACCAGCGACGACTACGAGATAAAGGTATGATGTTGACTCGCCTTCCTGGGCTGAAACCATTTTCCCTAAATTAAATCTTTCTTTCCGTAAAATGCTTGCAGGTTTGGCGATCCCTTTCCAAGGCGAAAAAGCTAGGAATACAGCCGGTTGGCCGAGCGGCCGAATTTCGAAAGCATAAAAACAATCGTCCTCCACCGCAACACCAGTACGGATTACGATCATTTGTATGAGCTTTGGTGCCGCTAGTGTAGCAAATTTAAATCGCCTTGAGGATTTGATGCTCAGTTTCCATATATAATTCCGTACTATGAAGCTCCTATGTGCTTCTCGTTTATCGGTGTACGGTTCGAGAGAAAAATACAGCCCTCTTGAAGCTAGTCGGAAAAGATCGACGATGATTGGGAACAAATACTGTCCTATTTTGTATCATCGCGACGCTGAGTGAAGAAAAATACCATATTTTCTTTTATTCCGTTAGTCGTTTTAGCCGTAGATATGTTATTACCTTTTTGCACCGTTTTATGTTATGCTTTTGTTCTGTTGAATGTTTTTGATAGTTTTTAGTGGCGATTGAAACATTTTTCTACATGTTTTACGGTATTGATACCTTTTAAATATTTTAAAAACGAGTTTTTTTATACATACTATGCATCGTTACTACACCCAATGGGGAAGAGAAAAGTTTTTTTATATCTTTTTGAATGCGCCCAGTGATACTATATCTGGAATACTGCAGGCTGCCGTGGATCGTTTACAATGAAGCAAGTGCAAACATTGTGCAATCGCTCGTAGAACTTGCAATAAATCGTTTTGAATAAAGATAAATGCCGAATATTATTGTTATTATTGCAGTTATTAGTGCGTTTACAATGCATTCCCAAATAGTAGTTCGTTCAAAATAAATGCCAAATAGTCAACTCAGTTAGTAAACTGAGATTTACTACAATAAAAAATGACTAAAGTTGTTTAGAAAAAAAAAACGCTGTATGACTAATAAGGACACCTGACACTGGCTATCAAATCGTCTTGTTCGGCAGCCATTTTTAAGCTACTTAACATAACCAAACAAATCGAAACAAAGTCAATATTCATTTTTTTATTTTCGAAGCTGTTTCTGTTTATAAAACCCCGAATATTGTGTGACCTACAAAAAGTCAAATGTATTACGAATATGCATTTATTTCAGTACTCCACCATGCATATGCAGTCGTTCATTTCAGCGACCTTATCCCATTTCGCAGCCCTAGTGCATTATGTTTGCCTTGTTTCTTCGCGTTACGCTACCCGTGAAAAAAAAAACATGAACAATAAAGACAAACGCGAATGGCTGTAAATATTTTTCTTATCACCTATGTGTCGATACAGTAAAACAAACACGTACGGCTTACGGGTACAACTTTACATGACGCGCTGATGCATCTTGGTTTCGTATCACGTATCATGTTTGAACGCATGATTGCTGATCGGTTCAGGATGAACTTTGTTGCTCTGCTGTTGTCGCTGTTGTTGCTCCGCCATTTCTCGATCACCGTACAAGTCGAGCGATTTGCCGTACCACCAAACCAGGCCATCGAAAAATACACCAACCGATGTCAGACCTGCAGAAACGATCAATTTGGGGAATGTAAAAAGGACATAGATCACACGCTATGGTGAGAAAATAACCCTTACATAATGCCGTTATGTTGATGTAATATCGGAACAGCCTTTGATCGTAAAGCTGACAATTTCCCCGCTTGCCACACTCCTCTGTCCACACCAAGCACGTACTGTCGATGATACGTCCGTAAATGATCGGTCCGGGAATGAGCGCGAACAGGCTGATCATCATCAGGATCAGGCCCTGGGTAAATGATTTGTCCTGCTTCGAAACGCACCTGTAACACAAATAAAAAACACGATGCAGCAATCACTTTCAATACCTTTTCAGGTGTGTCAGTACTTACCGATAGTTGACGAGCAGATTACCGATCCTTCCCGACGCCCCGAGACAGTTGATGATGCTCGAGATGATTGAGAAGAGATAGAAACCTAAAGCACATCCCTGGATGCATGCTCCAGGAACTAGCTTGGCTGAGTACAGGATGCTATCAGGCGGGCTAGCATCAGCAGTCGAAGGCATTTCCGTGCTGGTGGACTCGATCGTACGTTTTCTTCTTCGTAACGGTTCAGAATTTGAAGTCGAAGGACCAGTCTCATGCTCTGGTGAAGGTGTATCCACGTGTTCCACCGCATCAGTATTGTCTGACTCTCTCGCATGTTCTTCGAGGGTAGTCTCCGGACTTTGGCCGTCCTGCTGTTGATGATCCTGCCCGCGATTTAGCGTATAATTTACCAGTGGTTCGCTCCCTTCGAGCAGTTTTATCTTGTCGGATAGTTCCGGTGCTATCGTGCCTATATCGAGCGTTGGAGAAACCGTGCCAGTTGTGGTGGAACTCAGCCAACTAGCTGTGGATGTGTCACGAACCTCACCAGATGTGTAAGTCGTAGAAGAGTAAGGATTCGTTGTACGTGTTGTGAACTGTGCCATGCTACTCGTCGATCGCTCCCAAGGCAGCTTAGTGATGGGAGAATAGTTCTCATTCTGACAGGAACAGCTATCGTAGTACTTTTCGGTCGTATGCCACGATTCACAGCCAGCGTGACAGGCAGAGAAGAAGGTAATTCCAGTCTCTTCCTGACAGATCGGACTGTACGGGATGCCATCACAGTGACAATGGCTGTTGCAGTCAGTCGTGAGGTTTAACCTGCCCTGAACAAGCGGCATTGTACCGTCGGGACACGTGAGGAAGAGGTAGGAAATCTGACCGACCATGTAGCCGGCCCCAACGATCACGTTCCAGAAGAGCAGTTTCTTCGGTGAAGGTTTCTTCTTTGATATGACGATACCGGATATGAGGAAACCGGCAACCATACCGAACAGGGTGATTGGACCCGTTATAACGGTCGCATTGGCCGTGGATTTGTGGAACTGCACCTCGATGTACTTGCTGAGGAACGTGATATACCCGCTCGAACCGAGGATGTAGAATATCCCCGACAGAATGTTGAACATGAGCAGCTTGTTCTTCAGCAGACGCATTAAAGCCATCGGGAAATCTGAAAAAATCAAGATTGTTCGCGTTATTTGTTACTTCTGATCATGACGACCGGCTCCACTAACCTTTCAGTTTGGGAAACTCTACGATGCTCTCCGTGAATTCGATGGCATTTTCCGACACTGTGCGTTGCTGACGTTTGCTGAGGCTTTCCTTCTCCATACCGAATGCTTCGGCGTCGTTCATAAGTATCACGGGTACGGCAGAGTGTGGTCGATTATCGGCCGATCCCGCTGGCTTGCTTTTCTTCGGGATCTCCTTAGGAAACATGCCAATAAGGAAGGCAAACACGATCATGGCGGCTCCGAGAAGAATCCATCCCAACCACCATGCTCCAAGCCACCGAGGATCGGAACTGTCAATGATCGGCGTTTTGCTGGGGTCAATGTAAATCTTCAGCGCGAAGTAACCTGCTCAAAGTTGAACACATTAGTTAACTGCAATCATTTGCCAACATGCGTGCATTACTTACCAAGCGCAAATCCAACAACCGGTCCGAAAGTACGCAACGAGGACGCATATGCCAACATCAGCGGAGTATTGGTTTTCTTCGTGTTATCATCCAAATAGGTTTGCCCAAGCGAGTAGTACAGTGTGTTACCAATACCTAGCACGAATTGTGACATGAAGATCAACACCAGTGGTACGACAGATATCGTTTCAAGACACTCTTTCGGTGAGGACGTATCCAAACACAGCCGGTTCGTGCTTTTCACCATGATCGTGTAGTTTTGGTGCTGCCGGATGTGTGCTTCGTCCTCTTCACGCTCGCGAATGTACTCCTTCGTTAGACGGAGCGCTTCATCACCGGCACCGTAGATGAAGTGTGGCAGGGCGAGGATGAAACAGGACAGGGCACAAAACACTACACCCCATGCGATCCATCGTGGACGGTTTCGATGGCCACCGACGTACGAAAGGATGAGGGAGAGCAGGATCTGTGAAATTTCGTTGCCACTAAGTATGATACCTGCAAGTATAAACGCGAATGCAACAAGACTCAAGTGCTATAGCAACGCATGTCAATGGCCGCCTACTTAACGGCCGCCTGTTCAAATCGGAATCCACGAGGACGGAAGCTCAAAGGGATGTGGTGATAACGGTGGGAGGAGTAGAAGCAGGGCAAAAAAGGCAGCCATATATTGTTTTGCGCAAACGGCTGACAATCGTTGCTCATTGCAATCAATCAATTAATAAAGCCGCCATAGCGGTCAATCAAATGGCGCCAAATCCGTTTGCTTATTACTTTGTAGCGATCGGCATGGATTAGATTGGGTTCTTTTTCTTTTCATACCTCAATACCAGCCATCGCGAAAAATTCTACAGGACAACTAACGGAGCACGAGCACAATGAGAGCAAAACATCCATTGTAGTACAAGTGTTTCCACCTTGCGTACGGAAGTATTTTCTTTTTATCAGACACCATTGGAAACAGCTGTTTACGGTTCGATAACAGTGTGTACTGTTTTCCCGCCCGAGCACTATATTCTAGGTCCACAAGTCTGGAAGCGATAAGTGCTAGGAGCTGGGTACCGGGATTAACGCGCGTAGTGCGTAACTTGTACACTTAACCAATTCAATGGTGGCGTTAGGGACTTCGAAAGGAACGGGAATTGGGTTGGCAAGCAGTGCCTGAATGTTCCCTGTTAGAGCAGTAATTGAACATGCATACCGATAAAGCATCGGTGTACTTTGGTATCACCGATGGAGGTCATCTATTATCAATTATCTTACGGTTATTGACTTACTAGTTTCTAGTGGACGCGTTTGAGGTCATTTTCCTGCCAGGACAGTAAGCATACGGTTTTGTCCTCTAGACGTATGTTTTAGGTAATTTCAGTTGTTTTTTTGGTGATAAACAAGAGCATCATAAAACAATATGCGACCCGTTAATGCCAAAGAGAGTTTAAAGCTCCCGGTGGATGGAAGGAATGTGCGCCATGTGCGGCTCGCGGCCACATAATAAACCATTATCACCGACCGTAACAAGTGGCAAGCTCTCGAGAGTTCCCAAGAGCTTCGACAAAGCAATATCAATCGCGGTCCAGACGTCTTGCGAACGTGTCAGAGATAAAGACGATCGGTCGTAGCTGATAGGCGACTGGCCGTTAGGGGCTATCCTGTGCACGAAACCCGCGATAAAGCGAACTTCCTCGTCCTATGGCGCTGGGGTGACTGTAATCTTTTTGTTGCGATTTTTTTACGTGTTTTCGTAAATCTGCTCATTTTTTTTTCTTTGCGCACTCCTTACCTGTCGTTGAGGAGGGAATTTTGAATCGTTTCTCCAGCGTCGTGAGTGTGATGACAAAGTAGATGTATGCCATGGCCTGCACGGTTCCCAAAAATCCATACACGACGATGAACGACCTTGGGGTGGCATATCGCTGCAACCAGGCCGGATGCCAGCAGGAAATGCCACAAAGCTGATTGGACTTCATGGTTCTGCAGGACCTTCCAGCAGTAGCGTGATCCTTTCGCAGCACTCGTCGTAGATCACCAAAAGTTCACCCCCAGTTTGTGGGGTTAAATTCCCCGTTCGCGAGTCCCGGACACACGAAAGCCTGTTTTTGTAGGACTTTCCTTGAACACGTCTCACACTGGATCACTTTGGCACGTCGGTGTATTTGGCGATTGAGTCCCGAATATCACTGTCACTTATCATTGCGCACCTCGTCAAAAAAAAAACAAATAACCCGGCTAGGGGATCCCTAGAAGATGGCAGCACTTGATTCGATAATGGTCGCGCGCAAAACCAACAAAAAACCCAAACCCACCACGCGTGGTGCTGTCGAGGTATATCTCTGGTTGCCAACCTAACCGGTGCACGACCACTGACCGATTGATTGAAGGAATCCGTGAGATTCGGCGCTAAACCACCCGCGAGGGCATAACAGTGCGATACGGCACGGTCGTACGCGAGATAATCGCGGTATTTATCAGAACCAACCGTAGCAGGCCATGAGAGGGAGACCCTCCTAGTTTCATAGGGATCGCAATGAGCAGGCACATTCGGGACCCTTCGATTGACAATCATGCTGCCGCCGCCATTGAGCTCCAAAGCCTACTTGGTTGCGTGAATGCATTGTGTGACCAAAACAGTGACATTTACTGCTGTTAACATCCAACAGGAGCATGCCTGATTTGCGTATCGTTCGCTCGAGTGGTTTGATAACGGCTGGGTAAGCCTTCCGTTTGCAGATTGTGTATTGATTTGCAGCCCTCGCGGATCCATGTGGCACCAATGTCAACGAAAGCATAGCTTGGGTGATGTTTTAAGCCCTACAGGATTACGACTTTTGCGATAGCGATCGACTAATGGCAAGCGTTTCTGATACTGCCCAAAATGAATGAAACGCAGTGGAAGGTGTGTACGTCCAAAATTTACTGCACCGCAGTGTGGGTGAAACACCTATGAATGCGTAATGGCATGTGTGCGCGTGATGCTATCGTAGAATCAATTTTCAACATTGCAATTATCGAATTATCTATGATTGACGGGACGGTACAAAACGGGAGGACAATCGGGAAAAATATTACAATGCCCTGCGCGTGTAAAACAAGGCACAACAACGGAAAAATTGAAATCCACTCGGTTTGGGTGGCTTTTTTGTTTTGTATAAAAGGGAGTGAAAAAATCAATTTAGTTCGTCACAGCTGGATGTGTAAACAGATAGAATTATGTTTGTTTCGCTCAACTGATTGACGTCCTCTTCCTCGGAGTCTGAAAGTGGATTCGAAAGCATGGGACATTTAGTCCCCGCAGTTCATAAGTTTCTGCATTTTTAGTTGACCGTAATTTGCGTGATCACCTTCTGCAAAAACACAACTTGTCCATGGATGCCACGTCGTTGTTTACGTACTACAAAATATTAGCCTCAAAAAAGCTTAACCCTTTTCCATACTCAACCCCTGGTAAACAAATCAACCCCCTACGGGTTAACCTCTGCTCTGACGTTGGAGGACGCGATGCGTGAAGCCTACAACCGGTTTCCGAACGAACATGATCGCTCGCTAGCTTTCATGAGTTTTTTCAGCTCGTTCAGAACCGTTTTTGTGTATGGAATTGATGTCAATACACCTAACCCACCAGATCTAGGGCATCGCTTGCGTAAAGCCTCATATGCTCGAGCTCCAATAGCTGCAATGGAATCGCGAAATTTTATATCCATTTCAACGTGGTAAACAACCCAACCAATTCGTAAACATTTAGCCATTTTGTCAGCGTTTTCTCCTGTATTTGATAAAGAAGTACGAATGAATGTCAATGAGAATTTTTGCTAATTATAGGCAATGATGATCGCCCGCCTGAATTTGCAAATCATTCCGTACACCGCAAGCGCGCATCATGGAATAAAAGAAAAAACGCCTAAATGAGATAACTACTTTAGCTTGAGTGTAAACAAAAAAACACACACACACACCGGTCTATAAAAAATAGCGGATTTACTGGAAGCAACGATCGGTAATTTTGCCCGAACATCCATATGCGTGTAAGGTTGTTTAGATATGTTTGGATAACACCTAATTCATGGCCTAGCGAATAGAACTTTTTGTTTCTTCTCCATTGCCTTCCCGACTAAATCCGTACAATGACAATAGGAAAGCGGGACCTGATGATTATCGGTCCGGTTAGTCGACACAAGCACCGACCACAATGCGAGATAGAGCATTCCATTGCGATCACGCTGTTTTCCACCGATACGGCTTGCACGTGGAGCTACACCGAATAGAGTACGATTCTACAAAATTGCATGGAACGCGTGAAAAAAAAAATTCTACACACACATTCCGCTAGCAAAAGAAAAAAGGGTAAAGTTGGCAACACCGTCACCAGAGGAAGCGCCGTTTGGCCGTTTGGTCACTAGTAATTTCACACTATTATCATAATAACATCAGCGCTTCTGCCTCCGGTGCTTCTGGAGCCGTTTCCTCGGTCGGATGTGTGTTTACGGAACTGCTACGGGAGGTGTTGGACAAGGAAGTGGTTCGCGGTTGTTACGTTGAAAAAAAGAAACACCACACAATAAAGTAGTTTTGATCACCATCAAACTGAATCGTCCATCGATGAGCTTTCTAGAATGTATCACGTATTCGGTTTGGAATGCTTAATTGCAAATTGCTCACTTGCAATGGTTCGCTTGGCACAATAAAACCGATGCACAATCACTACCGAAAAGCGTTACACTAGTCGCGAAACGGTATGATGACAATCCAACCCGATTTGGGATAGGTTCACTTAATCTACACCATGGGGCATCGCGCAAATGTGGCCCTAACGACTTCTGAAACGTGGTGCACGCACGAGACTTGATCTCGAACTAGCCACAGAAAGAGTGAGAGAGAGAGTTTTGATGGTCGGTGGCGAATGTGGCACTGTGGAGCATGTCAGAGATGCTCAATCGATCGTGTCGCGAATTTTGTACCATGTAGGTTGTGTAAACTGTGCTGAAGGTGATCGGCTGTGAAAAGGCGTTCTTTCGTTAAAAATTGTAGCGATATCGTTATAAATCCTTTTGTTATTTGTTAATTTTTATTTGCTAACACTGATATCGTGCAAATAAAAAAAAACATTATTTTTTCGCCGAGCTGACATATTCCTACTACTTGGAACGCATTGAGCATGAGTTTCACTCGGGAGGTTGAAATACACTGACCGCTAAGTTAATTTCTGTGCTGATCTGTGCGGCGGATTTGTACGTCGAGCGAAAAAAATGCTCGTGAATTCTCTGTGCAAACATGTGAGCAGTTTGTGTGCGGTACTGGAAAAGATCATCCGATTTCAAATTGGTCACATTTTAAGAAACTGAATGCCAGTAGCTGCAAATTTTGCTATAATTTGTCGTTCTATACCAATAGGATTCTTTCGTAGAGTAATTCTTCAAAAAGATTTTTTTTGTTAGATTTTTGAATATTCGAAATGGGTTAGGATCTCATTATGCATTCCGATAAAGATTAAAATACTATTTTATAGATAGAGTCTGCGGTATTCATGCTTAAGTTTCAACCCCTAGTTATTTACCATACATTTTTTATTTTTAATTAAGAGTCGACAATGTTTCCTACGTAACTTTTAACATCTTCAGCCCTTCCTTTAGGCTTATACATGCATTATAATTCTATGCTCCTAAAGTGATCACGTTTGTTGCGGTTTAGTGACTGTATAATTGGTTCAACGCTATTTAATGATGTGATACATAATAAAACTGTTCAATCACTACAGTGGCTACAGTTAAGCAATATTGATAGTAAAAAATTACTAGTGTTAGGTTTACGAAGAAAATAAGTGACAAATCAGGACAAACGGAAATATAATTTCACCATTTACGATTAATCGTACGAACATTCCATATTTTTATCTAATCTAATCGAAGCAAATTTGATGCTTTCAACATGTGTGTAACATAAATGTATAAGCAGCCAGAACCATATGAGTGGATATGCTTTGTTTTTATTACTCTCTGTTACAGTTATCGAACTAAGTAAAATTATAGACCTGAAGTCATGCTGGAAAAAAAACATGGAGTTTAGAAAATATAAAACACTGAATAACTTTAGTGGTAAAGTATGTTTTCGTATACATAGCGGTTAGCGACTAGAGGTATTGTAAGCGACAAGACATATAAAAAAACACAATTTTGTCGTGTTCCAGGATGGATGTATTTTTCGTATTTTCAAAATTTTGTAAAAAAAGCATTGCGTGCGTTTCTCTGTAGAACCACCCGGTGTTTGAGCTGAAAGCAAAAACCCTCCGATAAGATAAGATACCATGCAAGACGGTAGATATCGCACAACTCGTACAATCGACCGCAACAATTTTACGCACCAGTCACTGGTAGTCCGCGAAAGTTCGTAGTACTGCACCTGCGTAGTGCGGTAAAAGCGCGCCATATTTTTGAATCGTTTAGTGACAAAACAACCGCTCCCAGCAGCATGGTGTTTGAGTGAAGAAGATTTCAAGCTAACAGCACAACGTCCACGATGATAAACCGACAAGAATCGTTGCTAAGCAACACCGAACGACAGCCTCGCATCGAGGCCAACGCGAACAACATCAAACAAGGTAGGCCGGCGAAAGAATCAACAGGTGATGACGAGGGATTCGTGGGAGCAAGAGATTACTCACCACCGTTGCGATTGCGTAGTCTGTCCGCACCCAAACCATAGATAGTCGTTATCAGACCACACGCACACAGACACACTGGAATGTTGTTGCTTCATCGATGTTCTCTATCCGTCAGAATCGATCGATTGCGGTGTGACGGCGTGCAGTTGTTGCAATGGGCCAGGATGTATCCGTTTGGGCACCTCGACGATGTTCGTCCTTTGTCTCTCGTTGGTTGCCTTTGTGAGTGGTGGTATCGAGAGTTACTTCCGGTTAGCGGCACATCAGGCCGCCAGTGAGCTGAATTACGATCCGATCGTGCTGGATTGGTTGTTGGTGACAGCTGGCATTGCGCAGGGTGTCCTTGCGATCCTGATCAGCTACTGGGGTAATCGGTTTCATCGTATCTCGTGGCTTGGGGCAATATTTATGCTGCAAGCGATCGGGCTAATAGTGCTGATCATACCGACTGTGACGCATAAGTGAGTATGAAACGAGTAACCTGTGATTTTAGTGATCAGACGCAAGAAGTTGCCTAACGTTTGGTATGTGCAATAACTAACTCTATCGTTAAACCCACAGCTCGGCAGAGAGCAACACCATCGATGCGATCAACATGAACAAAACGTGTGTTCTGGAGCAATCGTCCCAGTTGGTGACGGATCGACCTTATGCCATCACGACACTGGTACTAATGTTCATCGCTCAGGTACTGATTGGATGTGCGAACGTGGTCATCTACGCCTTAGGCATTAGCTACCTAGACGACAATGTCCGGACACATCACAGTCCGGGGTTGATAGGTAAAGCAACCCACAGAGTGGATTTGAAGCAGTTTATCTAATGACGGTTTTTTTTCCTCCCCCAAGGGTGTGTGATTGCGGCACGGATCTGGGGAGCACAGTTGGGACTAGCGATCGGTCTGATCGTTGGAGCAACTTCCCTTGGCTGGTGGCTTGGATGGGCCATCGTTGGACCGCTAACATTCGTCCTTGGGTTTGCCATCTCGCTGTTCCCGAAACGGTTACTTTCAACGATGGTACGTCAAGCGGCCAACGACATTGTAGAGACGGCCATTACCAATAGCATGCAATCGATCGCGACCGCTGACAAGTGGCTCGCGGACATCACACTTTGGGCGAGTGTGAGACGTATCTTCTCGAACAAGGTGCTCGTTTGCAACGTCCTGGCGCTCGTTTTCATCCAAACGGGCATGGTGAACTTCCACGCGCACGAGCAATCCTACCTACAGTCGCGGTTCTTCCTGCCTACCTCTCAAGCCGACGGTATAAACGACGAATGGACGTCGCGGTTGATCACCAACCTGATCAGACCCTTTGCGGCAGCAGCGGGCGTCATTGTTGCGGCGCTTATCATCGCAAATGCGAACCCTTCGGCAAGGTATGTGATCCCTCGGAAGGGGGTTGTTGGTGGTTGATGCCCAGGAAGATCAAGTGCTGGTGGAGATCGTTCGAACACGCCAAAATGGCAACATTTGTGGTGCAAAAATTCAGTGATTTTAGGGGAAGATCAAATTGGAGACCTGTGAATGCTGGTGCTGGAATATGCACCTTTACAGAGATTAGTTTTTGACGAAACATATTGAAACGATCGCAAATTAGTGTGCTGTGCAATTGGTTCAAGAGCAGTTCGAGTAGTGATGATGTCGGTCCCTCAATACGCAGAAGTGTTTCATCTATTTGCGGTTTATTTTGTGATGTGATGTGATTCATTTAATAGAAAACAAGTAGATTTGAACAGGCCAAAAGCAACGTTCGTTGAAGAAAAGCAACCAGGCAACTGTTTAATCATAGATCGCGGCACTTGGTCAAAGAAGTGAATTGAAATCAACTGGGATTAATCAACATAATCTGTTGCGGGGGACATCAATCACCATAAAGACTTGTAGAAAACCTACAGCGATCGAGTAGTGGCTTATAGCGGAATAGTCCATCCTTGGGCTCTTTGAGTATGTCTATAAACGATCGCTAAATGAACCGAATGAACGTCACGAATTATGATCATCTTGGAGTTCTACAAGTTCTTAGTTTAATTTTAATATTTCAGGTTTATCATTTTCCCAATAAGCTCATTCGTTTAATGGATTTTGTTCTCTTTCTCCTGACAGAAAACTTGCTGGATGGAACATATTTGTCGGTATACTAGCCACGGGTTTGTTCATAGGTAAGGAGCATTGCCAAATGGCATCTTTCGCACCTATTTGATACCACTTTCATGACTCTTTACTGTAATTCCACCAGCATACATCTTCATCTCGTGTGGAGAAGAACAAATAGCCGGAGCATACCGTGGCCGCAAGCTCATCAAACCCTTCTGCGCATCGAACTGCGTGTGTGCGGAAAATGTGCCCTTCACGCCAGTCTGCCCCGTGGACAGCCGATTCACGTATTTTTCACCGTGCCACGCCGGATGTCAGGATCGAGAAGAAATAAACAACCTCGTCATATACCGCAACTGCTCCTGTGGCGTCGACGTAGAGATTGTGCTGGAAAGTGGCGGTGATGCGACCGAAGGCGCTTGTGGAATCGACGATTGCCAGCCGTACTGGATCGTGTTTCAGGTATTGACGGTGATCGTAGCCATGTTGCTTGCCTCGGGCCTTACGGGTAAGGTGCTCATAACCTTGCGGTCGGTTCTGACGCAAGACAAGGCGATGGCACTCGCTCTCGAGCTGACGCTAGTTGGGTTGGTGGTGTACCTTCCCGGGATGGTCATTTATCAGGTAGTGGCAAGTAAGTTATCACATTTCCTCCACCGAAGCACTCGAGTAGTACATTCGATACGTTTTTTTTTGTTGCAGCTCAAACGTGCCAGTTTTGGTCCTCCGACGAGCGGCAGTGCTTTCTGCACGAAACACCGGCATTCGGGAACATTCTCAACATGATTACGGCTGCGTTAATCATCGTGGGGCTTATCTTCGAGATGGTGGTGTTTTACTTCGTCAAGGATATGGCGTTGTACGGCGAGGACGACGTTGGATTGTTACGGTAAGCGACGGTGCGGTGCTCCTGTAATAGTTTTCCCAATCAACCTACGAGTAGATAAGAACTTTTCCACATTTTCTCTGACGTTTGGGTTTTTTTTTCTCCCTCTCCCCTATTACTTACCGCCCTGTTAGTTCTCCGATTGAGATGCGCTTCATGTCACCAGCTCGGACGCAAACCATGACGGAGATGGTTCCCTTAAACAACAGGATGATCCCGGACACGGTCGATCGGTCGACGACATCCGAGTCGAATGTACAATCCGCAACATTGATCGCCTCAGACGACTCCGGAACACCTTCCGTAGAGACCATCCAAAACACGCAACCAACCTACGCGGCCCGGTCCGTTTCACCCCTGGCAACGAACTCCATAGCGTATGCCGAGGTTGTCCGTCAGCTACCCAGACGGGAGAACTCAAGCGATGTTGAGGAGCAGCTCGATTTCCGTTCGGCGACCAGTTTACCTCGAGGGCAAAGCGATAGCGACGATGAAAGTGATTATCACAGCCAGCTGCAAGCGGCCAGTCCGGAACCGAACAGCGCTTTGCGACGGAATTACGCACGCAATGAGGTGTTTTCACCTCGGGCGACTTCACCGGAAAGCATAAATGGGCCCGTAAGCCGGCCTAGGAACGAACCCAACCGGCCTATGAGTCCGGAAACGGACTTTTAAAACGGAGCAGCTGGATTGCGCTTCCCCAAAAACGAATACCGGTATCGGATGGACCGGCGATATAATAGTAATAGCAGCAGCAGATCTCTGCCAACGCTCGGATAGCGATTGTTTCGCAATTACCGAAACTGACAAAATGAACCGAAAGTGACGCAAATCGCAACGGCCATTATAGTTACATACATATTTATATGTGTATAAAAATGCAACAAACAAAACATAGCTTTAGTAGCTACTTATCAGCTTTTAGTCGGCCCTGCAATAAAGCAATTAAGCTTCGATGATATCGCTTAAGACAAAAAAAAGGTTTTGTGATTATACTTGAATAGTTTCAAACACTGGTGTTGGTTTTCATTCATTGTTTAAATTTATTATGCTCTGTTCTGGTGCATTCCGCACTTCCACCGTATGCTGGGTTTCCTCACATCACCCAGCATCAGCGATGGGGGAGGCTGGAGTGCCGCGCCTCTTCCCTACACTCTATGCACTTCCCGTTTTTCTTCTCTCTATACGTGATCTGTTTGATTTTTTTGGTATTTTCTTTTGCATTTTGCTTTAGTGTAGTATCGTTTCGAAGGAGAACTTGTTGCAATAAATAAAAAAAAAGAGTAAATAAAAGGGCTTGCGCTGTCGTA
This sequence comes from Anopheles nili, assembly GCF_943737925.1. Classification (NCBI taxonomy): domain Eukaryota; kingdom Metazoa; phylum Arthropoda; class Insecta; order Diptera; family Culicidae; genus Anopheles; species Anopheles nili. The sequence goes on from NC_071292.1 coordinate 34,601,271, forward strand.
AGTGGTAAAAATGAACAGAAAAACGCTTCCGCTTCCGCAGATGCCCTCATCGGCCATCCGCTAACGTACTTCCTTCGCGCGCGCGTCTGTTAATTTTTTTTTCCTTTCCATTCCCTGTTGCGTGTTGCGGTAGATTATTTTTTTTCTTCCCTGCTGTAAGGTTTTCAATAAAACAGTTTTCCTATTAAACTTAAACGCTAGGCGCGGGTGACAAGCAATAAGGGTAATCTATATATTTATGCTTATATGACTTACTTCTTCGTTCTCGGCTTCCGCTACTCAAATGCGTGAATTCGCCGTAGGATTATTTCATCTCATCGGTCGCGTGTATGGTTGCATTGTTCGATAAAAAATATATAACATACATTTGCGATGAAGGCGACTACTATATTTTTATCATCAATTACACCATCCACTCTCTCTCTCTCTCTCTCTCTCTATAGTGCTCGACGAATACATGGGTTTGTCTTCCTTGCTTTCAACAAGAGATGCGCGCGGGTGATGATATCATTACAATTCTGTGGCATTTTACTGCTCTGCTTGAGCATCAGAACCACCAGAACCAAACGCTAATGATCAAAAGCCGTTTAGGGTTTAGTTAGTTTTCTCTTGCTGCGTGTTGCGGCATGCAATTACGATAACAGTGGTTTGATTTTTTTATTTATTTTGCATTCATCCGCCCATCGCGCCTGGTACTTGGTACCAAATAGTCTACGGACAGAGCGAAAAACAAGCATGTGTTTAAAAAGCACGCACGGACCATAGATATCTAACTCTTCTTCCTCGTCGTATCGCATTCCCTTTCTTCGGTATAGGTTCGGGTTATCCCACTCCCAACCAAGCGCCTATGACACGAAAGCGCAAGGTGTCCTTCCCGTGCTTTCACTCGCTCGATAAATCTCTACCGTTTCGTTAACCTTTTCCTATCTTCATTATGTACAAACGAATCACATTTATTTGCCTCCAATCATACATGCTCTTCCACACTTCCACTTTCGCTATAATCTCTCTCTTGAAATCCCGCTGTTCACACAAAGACCTGCTTTTTCACGTGATACCCACCCCCATCTAAACTTTTACCGCCTTGGCTCTAGCCTAAGCACATTGGAACAATAGGACAAAAAGCAAAGAAAGGGGGGTAAAAATAATTTAACAACGTATATCGCCTTCCGCCAATGCAACAGCGCAAATGGGGGGAAGATTCCTTCTCAGACTAGCTCTTCCTTGTTGATTTCTGCTCTGTTTAGCGATCGATACAAACAAGCCTGCCAGCGCGCAAGGTAAGTAGCCAATAAACTGTAAACTGCATTTTTCAGTGACAACAAATACGACAAATTGATGCAAAACGCAGATACGGGAGCGTGGTAGGTTAGAACCGGTACATGAATACTTGGAAAACGAAAGCACGCAAAAGCATTGCTGCTGCCTAATGCTGGGACTACGGCCAGCACATATTCGGGGGGCGTTTCATTTATTACTCGCCAGAGCGCATTTGATTAACCTGTTTGTTTGCTTTGGGAGCGTGTGGTGGATTATTGTATTATGCGCTTTAATATTTCCATTTACAACACTTTGCCTTATTCTGTCACTAGTCACTTCCTATCATTAAATCACATTTTAACGTATCTCAGTTCCGTTTGTTGGCTTCCTTTTTTAGCGTTTCGCAACGAATCGCTTACCTCGCGCCTGTAACCTTCCTCGAAAAGCTGCGTTTCATTACCACGTGTCATGCGCAGGCTGCTGCCCTATATAAAATTTAGACGACTGCATTTTTCGTTTTCGCTGTCCACGCAAAACTAGGCCCTGCGCACTGCATTGGTGCCGATATAGATATACATATATTCTTTTCTTTTCTCGATGCCTTTTTAGTCAAGGTTGTCAATGGTGCAGCTTCTCAAACGAGTACGCTTTCCTTACTTCTACGAAGTGGTGGTGTGCTACGGATTATAGTATTATTTTTTTTGTTTAATGCTTTGCTTTTCTCCTTCGTCCTCTAACCGTTGGCAACATTATCTCCTTTCCCTTAAAACATAAACTCTTCGCTCGTGTTTCCTCTACCCGTCGGTCGGCTAGTAAACTTTTTTGTGTGTTTTTAAAGAGACCCTGCTCGGTTCGCTTTCAATGCTGGCAATTTTGTTGTAGGCGCACTTGTGTTTGCGTAAAGCTGAATAGTTAATTCGATCGTTCAATGGTTCGAGCATCCTCGCAAACACCACGCAAAGAGCAATTCCTGTTTGCCGCTGTCATCGCTTCCTCTACTCATGTGCTTGTATCGGTTCGCGCGGTTTCACGAGCTTTTGTTTACCTAATTTCGCCTCACTCTGCATGGTTTGATCTACACGGTTTGATGTTCTACACAACAACGCGATCTTGTGATCCTGCTGCAGCGAGAAAACAGAATCAGTGTGGCAAAAAGTTAATACTAAAGGGAATTGGAATAGAAGTTGTTGTTGCGCCCGAGTAGCAACCGCTTTTACGCCTCGTTTCTCCCGGGGGAGTTGGGGACAGCCGATGTCGGAGCGGACAGTGTCGGATCATCCCACACGCCTGGCTCACGTCAACAATCACAGAATGGCGGATTTTTCCCCCGGTTCGACTAGGAAGTAGCATCGAAACACAGCGCTCAGAGCGACAAACAATTTCCACGTGTGTGCATCGGAGAGAATACGGCACACACGTGAGCCGTATTTTGGAACTATTGGCGACTTTTCTTTTCTACACGCATCGGTTGCTCTCGGTCAAGCGCTGCTACTTGCCGCGGCTAGTAGTAGCAATAATAGTAGTCTTTAGGTCAAGTGTACGTCTAACGGCCTTTTCGAAACACGTAGGCTTTAGGAAACGGAACCATTGGCAGGGTTTGCCGAGGAGGTTGGAGCTTTGGTGGAACCGGCAGTTGTGACTGCCGCCGACGAGACTTGCTGCTGCTGCTGTTGCTGCTGTTGCTGTGCTGCTGCTGCAGCTGCTGCTGCAGCAACTGCTGCCGCTGCTGCCACGGTGCTACCGCCGGTGGTCAGTTGCGCCAGGGTTTCCTGTGACGCGTTCGCTTTGAGAATGTTGTTCTCGTACTCGAGCTGGTTGATGCGATCCATTAGCTCGGATATCCTCTCTTTCAGTACTTCAACTTCTTCGCGAACAGCAAACATAAGATGCGATTTAACCAGATCCTAAAAGAGCGAGAGAGAGAGAGAACGAAACAAGAAACAATATAAGTAATGTTGCATTTTTTTTTGAAAAGGGCACGCATATTCGAACAGCTACTGAAATCGTTCAACATACTACGCACCATATAAGGAAATGTCAAAGCACAATGAGTCCATGAAAAAAACTGACAATAAATTACGATTCCCGAGTTGAAATACTTGAGCGGTCCGGAAATGCATTAAAAAAATGTAGAAATTCTTTCCCGCACAGCACAGGCAGCACAAAATCACGGCACATTTCCGCAAATCGATCGCTCCTTCGAAAGTCAATGACGAATAATTGACGCTAATTGTTTGAATCATCAATGCTTCCGGTGTTTGTGGAGTTGATCACACCACCACCAACTACCACTTTGCTTAACAGGATCGAGTGACAACAGCCGCACACCTCGGGGTCTGGGTGAGCCTTTTTGATAACGTCATCGCCGCCGCCATATTTTACGCACTCCACTTAACACACCATGATCGTCGTCATCATCGCGATCACTGATCGATTGCGACGCAAAACCATGACGGCATTGCGGGAGGGAAAAAAAAGTAACAAATCACCCTGTGTCACAAGGTACGTACGCCGGTTGGGTCTTTGTCTGGCGATGCTAATTGATGCTAAATGGCGGGAGTCAGTAGTATTTCTTGGCGGAAAGCTTCACTGCACACGATCAATGTCATGCTATTTTTATTCGTCTCATCATTCATGCAATGGACCATCGTCAAGTTGTAGTCCTTTTGCGAGACGAGAACGGCAATGATGCAATGGAGATGTTTACCGAGAAGCACAGACAAGAAATTATTATTTTCTCCTCGTTTGGTGGGGAGGGGGCTTTTTGAACAATAATAATTCTCAAATACAACACCAAAAAAACCCCAAACCTGATTTATGGAAAATTTATTTCTTCTCCCAGACCAGGCACCTCGGAAAACAGAAGTTACAAAATCTGACAAAATGTACAACAAACAAGCAGAAACAACATCCCAAAGTGCATGACGGTTTGGAGCGCTTGATAGATAGTTTCTTGCGATAAGATAACAAAACCCACCCTTGTAGAGGGGGCATGTTTGTTAGCCAAACCAGACCAGTTCTTCCTCGGGCGATGCAGACGAGATACGAAAACAAAACCCAACGTAAGATCTGCTACACACGCATGCGACTCCATTACAAACTCCCCTGCGCGATAAGTAATCACACCATCGAGGAAGCAAACACCAAAAAAAAAAAGCAGAAATGAGGGGAAAAGGTAATGTTTACGATTCTATTTACCCAAGTCCGAAAAACCTATCGATCGAAGGAACGTGATAAACGATCGTCAGCCAGATTCGCTCGACCTTGTAAATGGGCAAAGCAAACATGACCGTTTCAAATTATCAGCCAATATTTTTCGCCGACAAACCGAGCCCCTCTGCGGCCGCTTTGAGTGCAAAATTCGAAATAGTTAGCGATTGTGACGCTCGAGAGCACAATTTCCGTCCGTACTGGGACAACCAAGGGAATATGAATGTCGACGAAAGCGATGAGCATGAACTATTTTCGAGGCGATTGCTGACGGGAACGAACGAAAACACAGATTAACATATTCTATTTATATCCTTCTGCTGGTCGGCCCCCCCCACCCCCCATGCCGTCGATCGAGGTGCGGACTTCGTTTAAAAAACTAGCGATAGAAGAAAAAAAAAAGGAACACACACGCAAAGTCCCTGCGCTTTGGGCCGCCGTTCAATTAAAATCAATTCCAGCCCATCGTCAACAGCATCAACAGAAGCGAACGAACGCGGCCGTGTGGCCTTTTCCGTCGAGGATGGTGCGGATTCCGTGGCCTCGATTGCGCGATATGCCCCACCCGCCCCCTCCTGTTGACCGTTGATTGATCAGGCGGGATTGGAAGGAAGGCAAAAGAGCAAAGGAAAAAAAAAAACAAAATTTTCCTCACCAGAAAGGAATTTTATTTTTCGACACCAAAAATGTGGCCGAAGGGAGAAAATTCACGTGTTGCGATCGACGCCGAGAGCTGGTGATATGAACTTTGTGTCCTGGTTTCGCATATTAAATACTACCATCCTCTCGCTGCCGCCAACTAAGGGCGACACGAGTTCAAGGACCATACAGGTCTCCACGCGATCGATGGAACGAGAACCACAAACAGGTGTGTGTAATTTGGTGATTCGTTGCGGGAAATAAATGCCTCCCCACCTCTCCATTTCCTTCGCGGATCGGTAAAAATCTACCACCAAGAAAAATTCGACCACCCCCTAAATTCCTTTTTCCGGGTGTCCGGAAAATTTATATATATATTTCGAGACCTCCGAGCGGTGTTGTTCTGGCATTCCGACGATTACCCGTGTGTGTACCTCTGGACTGCAACTCCAACCGACCGAGTGACTCATCAAGTACGAGCGGGGTTCACCCTCTTGCACCTTCCACCCTCCCCCTCTTCCACCAACAGGAAAAAGGGGAGGTGAAGGTTATCGGAGGCCTCGTTTCAGTGCAATATTAATCGAACGCACCCGGGGTACAATTTAAATTTAATGAGCCGCCCAGAACACCCGGCCCTGGAGTCGGGTAAATCGGTGGGTAAATCACACACACACACACACGGTGCCTTGCCTTCGGCCGGTACTTAATAATACGCGTTCGAGACGACTTGCGACCGCTCACAAAAGGGGGGGTGGTGTCGTTTTCCATAGGTTGCGGTGACAAGCCCCACCAACCGCGCTCTGCTGCACGTGGCGTCGTGAAGTGTTTGTTGTCCAGGAGCTTACTTACTTTCACATTTTGCACCATCACGTAGTAGGTGCTGTCCTGGCCCTTCTGTTTAATCTCATAAAGCCAGTTCTCGGCCAATCGTTGCTGCTGTTGCTTTGGTTGTGCCGGTTGCTGTTGTCTCAGCACACTGCATAGTGCCGGGTAAGGATCGTTTATCGCAGGAAGGGTTTCCATTTTGTCCTTTCGCTCAAAGAAAACAAAAACAATCGCGACGTGTCTGGGGCAGTGTCTCGGAACAGCACCTCTCTCTCGCTGATCAACTAACACTCGCTGATCACGTGTGATCGTGATTTTCACTCACACCCCCACACGTCTACCTCACAAGGACGATGGCGGCAATTTGATAACGGCACGTCTAACAATGCGCTGAATATGGGCGTGCTTATCACGCACCGAAAAGGATAGGCCAGTCTCTTTCAGTTCAGGGATCGTTCGCTTATCGCTTGCAAGTGCCTGCTGGCTCACCGCGAACCGGTTATGGTACACACACACACACACCCACACCCGGTACTGCTTGAGCAAGAATAACACAGCTCTAGGCTCACACGAACGCTCCTGCTGAACACAACAAACGCTTGCCCAACAACGGCTTCCGAAAGGCGACTGATTGTCTAGTGACGGGATGTGAGCAGTTTTATGGCGAGCGATAGCACAGTGACGCACCCCAACATGGGGTCGTTCTCTTCTTTCAATGCACTGCTCTCTCTCTCTCGCTCTCTCTCGTTCTCACGGTGGGTTTAATGGGGCCTTACTCTGCCGGTTGCTGTTTGCTTCTCACCGAGCACAGTTCGCTCACACCGACTCGCAATGGGAAATGTGAGCGCGATCGTGGAAAATTGTCTCCCCATCACCCAACAGCGCTTCTCCCGTAAATGGGTGAAAAATAAGTCATCCATTTGCGGGAGTGCATAAAAATCGCACCACCACTCTCTGCTCTATCTCGATATCGCTGATGCTCCTCTTTTTCAAGAAGCGCAATCCCCTTCCCTAGGGGCCGTGAATGTCATTCGAACGATGCCGTTCTTTTCTTTTCTCTCTCTCTCTCTCTCTCGCTGGGTGAGGGAGAAAATACCCCACACCTTCTAATCGTTTCCCTTCTCGACACGAGCACACGACGTGATAGCAAAACAGTCGTCTCCCGCAGCCCTTCTACTGATACCTGATGGAAGGCAAGAGATCAGGCTGTGGCGATGATCGAAAAACAGCAGGGGCGTTTGGTTCTCTAAAACTGTGCACAAAATAACAGGTCCTTTCTCTCTGTCCGTCCTAAATGTTCCCTTTTTTTCTCCCTTCACTCCAAGGGATCGCAGACGAAGGGACGTCACTGGGAAGGGCAGTAGTGAGTGGAGCAACAACAGCAGCAGCAGCAGCAGCAAGTGACGGCGATTCAGATCGATTCATTCGAGAGAATGTGAAGGTCATCTCACGCTATAGGTACTAAGGGCCCTTTCGCACACGTTAGACTTTCAGGCGCACAACGACTGCAAATAGAGGAAGGAAGCGTGCAGTGTCACCTCCACTTCTCCACCATTATTAGAAGGGCCGGGGGGGGGGGGGGGGGGTGGATAAAACGGTGAAAAAAAGGCCATAATAATTTGTGCCACCCTCTCTCCTCCCCCTTCTTTTTTTCGAAGGGCTACCACCCCGTCCCGTGACACTCGACACTGTTCTATTGCACCGTTCCTTTAATCGACCGCAATCTCGCAAATGATTGTGTTTGGCCTCTCTCTCTCTCTCTCTCTCTCTCTCGTTTTGGGTGCTTACATCTTCTCATGCATGAATTTGCTTATCTCTTCACCCTCGAATAGAAAGCTTACGGTTTGAGAAAATGGCGAAACATGTAAACATTTTCACGTTTTGAGCTATCGAAATGCCAGATGGCAATGAATCTCGCGTCGCCCGTGAGCTCCCTGTTTGTTTGCGTACCAAAAAGGAGGCAACAGAACAGAAAAAAACATCGTCTGTTGAGCGGAATAAAATATCACCACACACAACAACAAAAAAAAAACACTCCACTGAAAACACCCGTCAAAAGCGGTCTATCCCGAAACGTGGCCAAAAATCGAATCAAAAACATTACAAAAAAAAAAAAAACACCCACTGATAAGCCCGCCCCGTCTGATTGAAAGTGTTGCCCAGAAGTCCAACGAGTGTGCCTGCTGCTGCTGTCTGCCTTTTTTCAGCTGGAAGTGTAAAAACATAACTAGTTCAATCCAGTTCCATCATGTGCCATGATACTATGCGCTGGAGAGAATAAAGTACACACTTTTAATAGACGGAACCAGCCGGAGTGATAAGATGATAACGGTGCGGTGTGTGTAAGACTTATTGTGTGAGGTGTGCTTTAACAAAGAAATGCGCGAGCAAAGGTACAAAACGATAATTAGCTCTGAGAGTTTGGGATTAAATTACGATTTCAGACGTCATACTTCAAAGACCCGTACAGCAATGTTGTCTGGGATGGTTAGCGAAAAGGTCGAGGTTAGGCTGTTATCAATGCATAAACGTTCAGAGGAAGATATGACATGTTCAAAGAAATTGTGTAATATTTACCAGACAAATATTTACAACTAAACTTAGCGTTCAAGTTAAGCAACAATGAAGAGTACTCGTACAGGACATAATTACCATACACTCACAAAAAGCCGAAATTTGGAATTTTATAGGGAGCTCAATTAATTTCGAATTTCATGAGAAAGTGACCGGGTTGGTTCACAACTTTTATTACTTTTTTCACTGGGTATGTCGACAATTTGTTTCAAAAGGAACGATTATTTGGTTATCGTCTGCCCGTCGGAATGAACATAAAATGGCACATCGTAACATTGGATCGACATGAAAATCCTTCACTAGTGCATATGCATAACGGTTGGGGGAAAAAAATTGCGATGAAACAACGCAGACAAGGATATGGAAGAAAACACCTCACGGTAGTAAGCCGCAATCGTTAATTGGATTGACCTACTTGAAAGAACGGCATTCCTGCATAAGTTTGCAAAAAAAAATTAAACATCACATGTACATCCACACACGTTCCCCAAATCCCTACGCCGCCAGTTACATGGAGAAAGTGCTGATATTCCTTCTTTTCGTCTACAGCGGGCGCCAGGAGTGCATGCCGAGTAGGGCATAAATTCATCAAAAAGTCGCATGACTTGATCACTCGTAGAAAGGAGGATTTAATGATGCGATTCAAGAAAAAAAAACCATTTGTGAAGAGGATTTACACAGATTTAAACAAAAATGAAATATTTTAGGATCCTGGAATTTTCAGGAAACTATTTTAAAATTTTCAAATGATTGAAATACAATTTTTCTCGAATGGAAAACAAAAAAACAATATGGAGTCTTCAAGAAAATGTCGGCACGATCGTGGACCTTTGACTTATGATTTAACAATACAACATTTTCACACTGTATTATTCAAATTTAATTACCAGATTTTGGCTTTCCGCTTTTAAGAGGAAACAAAACATAGACAAATTTTAAGGAAAAATAAAGTATATATTTGTACTACCACCTCAGTGCAGCAAAGCACATCAAGGTATTCTCGCACAATCGCAATCAGTCGTATCACGAAGAACAAGTCATAAAAGTCAATGCAAATACATGGGGTGGATGCAACCGGTTCAATCTATAAACCAGCAGTAATCTGCTTCTAATACCCGCAGCCTGTTAATACGCGCGCAACAGACAAGGTAAAATGCGCCGAAAGGGCCTTTGTGAAAGAACAAGAAAATCAATTACAAGCCCTCCCCCCCACAACAAGCCTTCCACCACCACAAGTGATATGTTTTGTTTGTTGTTTACTGGCAAAGCGTAACGGCCTATCAGCCGGGGTGATCTGAACGGAACCCCAACGTTCCTTCCTCAAAACGGGCTGTGTGGTGTTGTGTGCTTTCTGCTCGACAAAGGTGTCAGGCGAACTCAGCAAACGGTGTTATCAGCAAACGCTATGTTTACGAGGCTGTGAGATGAACGAAACAACTCAACAACTGTCCATCCACGTCGAAGCATTTCGAGGCTATACAAATGAGGGTTTGAATAAAATTTGATACTGCAATGGCAAGCATCGTTGCATCGTTTATTTCTTTTTTTTAAGTTCTTATAGGAGCGAAGAAAATGGCCACGATCGCTGCCACTGGCGCGTTGTCGTGCGTAACGCGGATCGGAAAAGCGAAAAGGATAAGAAGAAAAATGTACTAGCAAAAACACAGAGTTTAAGTTCGAGGCTTCCATCTTTGCCATCGGCGGCAATGATAAGCCTGGCGAGGCATGACGAAATCATAACGAACGATCTGTTTACAAAAAAAAACAACAACTTTTAGTTGCTCGTTTCTTTGCCACGTGACATCATCATCGTACATTGGAGGAGTGGAATCAAAACAGTCCCAAGCCAGTTCAATTGATAACACATTTGAATGGTGCTCCGGAACGAAAGGCTCCTGTTATCGTGGATAAAAGGAGCTTAAGGCGTTTTTTGAAATATTCTGGCAAACTCCAAAACACAAAATGTGGCACTTTCTCGGGGGTTGATAAGCGCAGTATTTAACCAAAACTGGCCAGCAGAGTTAGTAATAATTTCCAAAAATAGAATTCGTCATTTTATTGCAGGTTTCCTCGCCACTTTGCACTACTGTGAGATATTTGCGTTAGTCGTAACCGTAATAATGAAATAGGATACGGTTACTCACGCATCTTATCAGCAAGCACCTGAAGAACAAACACGAACTGACTGACGTGTCACGTGTGTTCTAAATGAAACACACTAAAACGCCGAAAGTTTTATTGGCTCTCTGGCAGCATAGCGCGTTTTTTTTCTTCAGAAATACAGAAAGAAGCGTATAATACAGCTAAAATAATCCGACATGACTTACCATTGCTTGCTCGATTTTATTATCGATGGCGACCGCACTTGTTCCCGAAGCACTGAAACGAACGAAGAAAAGATAAGTTAATCCATGATACGATATGTCGGCTGACGATGAGAAACGGTTGTAAATTATTGCCTTCGAGCGATAAATGCTTATTGTTCTAAAAATATGCTTCCATGAACGAGGCGGAAGTGGATTTATCGACAGTAAGATGACGGTGTGCGATCGTGACAGGTAGTATTAATTAATTAAAGTAATAAGGATGCGTGATAACGTTCGAGTATGACGTGCGGGTACTATATAATGAATTACTTAATTATTTCCACTTCAGTATCTTTTCAAGAAAAAAGGCGAAGCTGCAACCATAAATTTGTGGCCAGTAAATTAGCTTAGCACACGCTAAAGCTTATTTCAAAAATAATTATTCCTTTAGTTCATTTTTTTTTAATTTTATGCTGTCATCGTTTTATACAGCAAAAAGACAACAGACTAGATATGATCATTGATTTTGTGGCATAAAAATACACAAGCTAAATATTATTGTTAGTGTTGCGCTGGTAGAATCGATCTTAGTCCTATCGTTTTCTGTTTAGGGGAGAGCATTTTCCTGCAAAAAAATACGCTTCAAAGCATCGAGAAAACATGATCAAAGATCGAACTCATGTGGCATCTGACGTAATCCCGCACACAATAGTTGACTGACATAGCACGGTAGGCAAACAAAAAAAAAAACAAACGCACACACACCGTTTATATTGACATGATTGGAGCCCACCCGAAAACCTCATTGCTCGCCTACAAATTAGTCAGCTTTCGATCGTACTCCCCCCACCGTATCGCGGACTCGCTCTATCATTTGGTACGGTGTACGGTGACTACCTTGTTCGCCTTTTGCGCAGCGCTCTGTCATGCTGCAAGCTGCAAACGGGCGATTTAAAATTGGCATCGTTTCGTCATCGTACTGTCTCCTGTCCCGCATACGTCATCGGCATGATCTTCCGTTCAAGAACCGATCGTTTGTGGCGTGAAAACTAACTGAACGCGACTCGTCGTAACGCTTTCGCCGAGGGACACAAGTGGTGATGATACCGGCGGCTTACAGTGGCGCATTGTTGATCGACGGCTTCAAGAGGACTTGGCCACTCCACACCATTTGCTTTGCTTGGGCGAAAGTATACACCCCTGGAAGAGTGTTACGGTGGTTCTTCCTTCCGAACAGCTTACGGTTGCCACCTTTTCAAGCACTATTCTATACACGTCTCCTCCGAGTGCCGGGCATTTGCTAACGTAATCGTACCATTTATAATCCATCTCCCTGGTGGTACGCAACCGAGAAAAGCTTCTCTTACCGCTGAACGGTTGGGTCAGTTTTTCTAAGCTATTTTCACGCAAAACACATGGCTTCTCTGGGTGGCCAAAAAAGCGAAGCCGATTACCCGGGATCCGGGATTTTGTACACGCGGTGTGCCAAATGAAGCTGTCCGGCAAACCGACACACTGCGTTTATTTGGTTTTGCAATGGCGAACATGAGCGAGAAAAAGGGAACAAATGAGCTGATGAGGGTGGTGGTGTAAGAAAAGGCCGACATTCGTCGTATCGCTCTCTCGAGGACGCATACTTGGGAAAGGCGCGTCACGCGCGAAACCAGAAACCGTTCGTGATCGACAGCCGGGGGGGGGGGGGGGGGGGGAGCGATTTAAATTTTAAAACAGCGCACGAAATTCACACCACTTCTTGCCTCCTGTCAATCTCATTCGATTCGATCCGATCCCGTCGTATAAATCTAACCGATGAAGAGTGCGCTCGGCTACGAGTGTAAACGGTAGCCGTTCGTGTCATTAGACACGGGAACATTATGGAACAATCGATCGAATCGGTTTGTCAGCAGCGCGCGTGTGTGTGTGTGTGTGTGTGTGGGCTTTTAATTTGCGAGGCGCGAAACAAACACCCCTGTTTTATCGCGTGCAGTGATCGCGAAACGAACGCACACCACACCATCGCCCGTAAGCCGCTTTTTCAACCGTGGGGGTGGTGTTTTGTATCTGTTGTTTCTCGCTTTGTTTTGCACGTTCGCCTCCCGATCGGTTGGTTTGTTATGTTTTCATTTTATTAATACTTCACACCATCCCCCTTCTGCTCTCCTTTCCTTTTTTCACCATGAACGCGAGCGGGGAATTAAATAACACCCCTCCTGCCTTTACGAAGCTTTTTTTTTTTGTTTTGCTGGCCGCCAGTGGCTTCTCGTGTGCAGCAAACTCCGTAAGCATAACACACTGCGAAACGAGCGAACACAGGGGCACCATTTTCTGGCACGGTCTCTGCTCTGGTGGTGATTCTTTGGCGAGGCCCTAAACATGGAAATAAAACCAAAAAAACAAACGGTACCAAGTTCAAGATCTGCGAAGCGTTTCTGCGCCTGCATAACGCGCCTGGAAATGTGTGTCATTTTCTTGTTTTTACGTTGTTCTTCGATCTGCTTTGCTATTTGTTCAAAACTGAACGGCCTCAAACGACTGCTGAGGGTTAAGTGCATCAAGCGAGCCTGTGAAAATTGCATGCCAGGCCAGGAGTCTGATCATGGAGGATCGACAACAACAAAAAAGAGATCAATTGACACAATGTTGCGTACCCTTGAGCGTTTATAACTTGCTCAACATCGCAGGATCAAGAGTTTAGAGGCTAGTAAACGAGTTTACAAAGCTGATTGCAGGTTTTGTTCGGGTTACACAAATTTTGGAATTAATCTGACAGAAGCCATTGCTGTAACTTCAAATGACACCCGTTTTGGTGGCGTTTCAACCTACCATATTTCGGACAAGTTTTAGCAAACTAACATGTTGCTCAACACTGTACGGGATTGTGTTAGACGCACACAAAAATTCATCCATCAATTTATATCAACAAAAAAAAACCAGTTGGTAACCTTCGCCACTATGATTATCGCGAACAAGACGACGACGACGACGACGATGACGACGAAAGCGAAATTAAATGGTGTGCCACATTTTTTCCCTACCACACAGCAGAAGAAGAGGAAAAAAACGCATGCGAAAAAATGGGACTCATTTTGACCGCCACTGCAGCAAAAGCAAGGCCCTTCAAGCATGTTGAAAGGCATCAATCAATATCCCTCTCCCCACGTGCACAAGGCATGATTATTAGTTTTTCAGCCCACCACGGTAAGTTTCTGTGCCACCGACAGACAGACAGCAGCGTTTCCTTGGGCGGCAGACGAACATAGACCGATAGATGGTTGCGCAAACACACACACACGTCTTTCTTGTGCCTCTTGTGCCCGCCGCCCATGCGCTCCAACCATCGCGTTTCGTCCCATTCTAAAATCCACTTCCAGTGAGCGAAAAAAAACCTTCCACGATCGAAGGACATCGCCGCTGTCGCAGCCGCAGGAGATGTTATTCGATGTGCTGCTGTTCGAAAAGGGCACGACCGGGTGGCGGCTTCGTTTGAGGCCCATCGTCCTGGTCTGTGGTGCTGCGACAGATTTCACTTTTCTCTCGCCCATTTCACTCTCACTATCCACCGGTGGTGGGTGAATGGTTGTGCAAAGGAAAACTCCCATGCACAATCGAGAATCGAGCGGAAAAACGCCGTTTCCGCGCATTTCCACCACCGTCAGGGGGGGGTTGTTTCGGCCCCACAAATGCATCGCGCGATGGTAACTGTCGCTAGTGTGCTGGTTTTGGTAGCCCTCGTTTATGCTAGCCCTCCTCCCCGATCCTTCGAGCCGTCCACGCCCGGATGTCGCATTAATATTGCAGAGTAATACTCCGTGCGCTTCGAATTTCGAGTTCGATTTTTGTCCGCGCGTTTGGGGGGAGTGAGAAAAGTGTGCATTGCACCACTTACTTTGGGTAGAAGTGATCGATGTACTTGATAACGACCTCCCGCAGGATGTCCTTTTTGCCGGACACGGTGCACTGGTGCATGGCCATGATGTCGCTTTTCATCTTCGATGCCGTTCGCGAGTTCGGAATTGGGAATTAAAAGGTAAAGCAAAAAAAAACCGTGCGCTCTTCGGGCCTTGCAGACTTTGACGGTGGATGGTTCGTTCTGGATGGCCCACTCGATGGGCTGGGATGAGATCCCGGGCGTGGATGAGGACTTTTCGTGCAAGGTTTTCGCACGAATTTTCTTCTCGCAAGATGTCGACGAAACACGGCAACACTTTCACACAAACGCACACGACGCGAGAGCGAGAGAGAGTATGATAACGACGGGCCCAGCGAGCGAGAGAGTGAGAGAGCACGCACGGGTGAAGAAAAAAAAAACAAGCAATAAACTCCAGAAAATCACCACTCGTCGTGAAAACTTGCCACCTTCATCAAAAGGGATCAGACCATTCCGATGGCTGTGGAAGCCCTTTGCGTGAATCACACACACACACACACACACGTCACGAGCCCGGATGTCGGTGTTTGGCGAGTCGCTGGTGTTGTTTTTTTTTTCACCGTAAATTTTCTTCAACAACACACGCACAACAACACACCCCTTCGCTCTTTACATTTCACACCACCACCGGGTTTTGGACCGCGGTAAGCTTCCTCCTGCTGGTGCAGCGAACCACGGGCGGACACCTGCACCTACATTCATGCACCAACCAACCAACCAACCTCGCTCACGTACACCACCACTAGCAGCGAAACCTGGCGGTGCTGCACCAGGACGTCCCAGGGCAACCCTGACGACCCACCCAAGAGCCGAGCCACAATCAATAATACGGACGAAACCAAAATGGCCGATGCGGTGCGGTGCCGTGTGCCGGATGTCGCGTGTGTGTTCTTCTGCTGCTGCTGCAGGTCACAGAAGCCGGTGTGTGAAGGACCTTTTCGTGCTGGCTGCTGGCTGCCCCGTTCTAATTTCCTGACCCAGCGCACACGCCACGATCAAATGGTGGCGGTGGCGGCGGCGTATCAATCAAATCAGCCACACGATGGCACGGTTCGGTTCTTGTGCCTAGCACTAAACGTACGTTCGTTGTGTGGGGAGCGCCACTAAAGGAAGAACAAAAAGGGGCGCATAAACACACGCCTGCTTCCTGGGGCCAGTCTGCTGAGTCGGTTGTCCTGGCCACGGGACACACACGCACACTGCTGTCAATGCTACCGAACAAACTCCTTCTGCTCTGTGCTGCTGATAAGCCAGCGAATGCAACCAAACGAGAGAGAGAGAGAGAGAGAGAGACCCACGATCACTTGCGCTTTTTGATCGAAAGGTGAGTGAGCATAAAACTTTCACCCAAAAAAACCTGCACCGAATTTGCAACGATCGAAACGATGCAACGGCACAACACGACACTTTTACAGGACAGCGTTGTTCACATCCCTCCAGGATGCCTGCTGCTGCTGCTCCTGCTGCAGTTTCTATTTCTCTTGAGCTCCTCGCGTGCAAACAGCTGCGAGTGGAGGCGTTTTTCTTGTGCTTTGTACTTCGCTTCTTTTCACGCACTTATCTGTCTGTTCGCGTCTTTACGCATGTGGGGGCTTGCTGCTCTTGTGCTTATGCTTTTTGGTTTTTTTTTCTTCACCAAATTGCTCCCTATTTCGGAATCTTCTTGCGAACGCGTGACGAGACGCCGTACGAGAACACAACACACACACACACACACACGCGGAGAAGGGCGGGGTTGAGGTGGTGAAGGTTTGAATTTTCATCGACGACGGCAACAACGAACTGGTTTTCCACTACGCCATGCGGGCTCGCGGCAATGACGACGACGACGACGACGACGACGATGACATGGTGTGTAGTCAAACGTCCGCACTTTACTACGAGCAAATGTACGGCACACGGCGATGCAATGCAGTTATTTCGAGCCAATCCTCCGCGCCCCAACACACACACACGGGGACACATGGCCACAGGGCAGCATTACGGCACACACGGCCAGCCAGCCAGCCAGAGACCGTCGTGGGCATATGCTGTTGGCTTCCAACGCACAATGGATTCACGCCCGTGCGAGAGAGAGAGAGAGAGACAGCTTGCACACACACACACACATACGAAAGCCAAAAAAGGGGAGCTCGATCGCTCTGCTCTCAGTCTCTCTTGCTTTCTCTCGTAAGAGCATTTTCCGTTTCTGCATATCGGCCGATCCCCGCCAAAAAGGGTCTCCTCTCGTGAGCACAATTCCCGTGTTTTTGGAGTGCTAGCAAAGGAGGTGTAGTCGCGGGGTTAGGGAGGGCTTTTTCATCCCTCCTGGCAATACGAAAAGGTCTCTTGCGGGTGCCAATATGTTGTACTTTCCAACCATTTTCTCCATGCTCCACGAGCGACAGAGACGGAACGAGCACAACCGCCAGACATAACATTCGACGGGAGACCCTGGATTTGTGCCAACAGACTACGTATGTGTGCAGCTGTGTGTGTGTGTGTGTCCGAGGAGGGTGGGGGGTTGTTGGTTTGCCTTTTTTTTTTTTTGTTTGGTTAGCATAACACAGCCCGTAACTGGGAGAAGCGAGAGTGGGACCATGCGAAAAGCGATCTCTCCAAATTTGAGCGTTGTTTGTCCTTCGCCTCAGAGAGCCATATTTCGCAGGGGACCGAAAAACTTATGCTGGCGGGCTTCTAGCGAAAAAAAAAAATAATGCCCTCCCATAAACAGGACATGTTGGCATAGGTTCGCGTGTGAAACCCACCCCAGCTAGTTCCGGATGCAGTGTTTCACGAATTTCACGAAGGTTTCATACAAAATGGGAGCTTCCAGAAATATGCTCACCGTATGCTCTATTTTCTCTGGCACAGAACGCAACATAGCACAAACACGGTGCAGTATGCTGCACCAAGAGAATCATGATGTGATCGTCCGCTGCATATCGCACGATGTATAAAAAGTAAAAGTTATCCGGGTCGGTTCATTTATCGATGCTCAAAACACAATGGCCTGTGTGACGACGTCTCCTAGACCTTTATTGAATGCCGTTTTGGTTCTCTTTCTTACCAAAAAAAAAAAAAATAGATGAATCTCATCGTGAGATTGCACGTGTTCGCTCTTTTGATCAAATCGCTCTTTCTCGCGTTCTCGCTCGCCGATAAATAATGCAATACTCAAGGGGAGAAGAGCAGAATTTTAGCGCGTCTGCTGTGGTGTGCGTCATAGCGCGATGCGCGGTACAACGAAACATGAAGCATCGTAGTAAAACATAAACAAACATATCAAACACTCCCCCACCGCCTATGCTCGCACCGAGCATCGAAAGCTCGTGGTGAAGAATAATCGCACCATCTACGGGCTGGCTCTGGCTGGCTGGCTGGCTGGTGTGCTAGACCGGCGGTTGAATTATCTCGGCTGAATTGCAACACACTCTCGCAAAGCCAGCGCAGCATAACGCAACATAAACAGCCCACGGTTGATGGTGGTGGGTGGTGTGCGTTACATGGTGTCGCGTTCCGAAACCGGCCAGAGGGCGCCTTTGGTTTGGGAAGCGAACATAAATGGGCCTGGGGGGTCGTTTTTTTTTTTTTTTTTAAATGACTACCGTGTGCTTGAAAACCAGCACCGAGAGGAGCACATTGGGGAGGGAGTTTGAAATACCGTTTTCTCTCAGTAACAAGTGACAACATTACGGAGCCATTTTGTTGGATTATGGGAAGGCTCGAAATTGGGAGCTCTGAAAGTGCAGCGTTTTGGAGCGAATATACCAAAAACACATCACGAGAACGTGCCACCAAAGCAGGTGGCATTGGTTGGTATTTAAATACGCGCATACACCTGTACGCAACCCCCAGAAGAGCATAATTCGAAGTTAAATATAGCAACCACAAAAAATAGCATCAACTCCAAAACAGGCTGTGTTAAAAAAAAAACTGCTAGCCATCGCATTTCCGGAAAGTAATTGGAAACGGTGGAAATGGGAGCTACGAATATAGCGCGCACCGAAAACCGGTATGGTTTATTTTAAGTCTCAAGGACGACAGACGCCAGAGCCCAATGCTATCCTCCTCCGCTCTTCTCGATCGAGCACGATCGCCCCACATTCAAGACCACAACGCGAGGCCATTTCGAATAAGTCACTTCATTTAGCAAAAAGGATAATGCGTGTTGCAGCGCGATCGCGAAAAGAAAGGGGGAGCACATACAACCGTAAAGCTGCGTGTGTGTGTGCGCGCGTACTCACACCAACACAAGGAGGGCAGACTTGCACACCGATGACATTACTGCAAGGCGAAAAAAACAAAACCACGAGGCAACCAGCCAAAACGAAGTGTAAAAGGTGGTGTGTTTAAAACCATCGTCAGAGACCGATCGCGCGTTTGCACACACGCACGAACACACACACACACACACACACGCGTGCATCCGCTTCATCTTATGCGGCCTCATCTTTGGATTGGCGAAAGAAGAGATGAAGGCGAAAAATACGAGGGAAAGAAAAAATTATATATATATATATACGACAAACAAGGAACGTCCAACGTCGAAGCTGCTGCTGAGCGCTGCAAATTCCGTTGGCGAAGTGGCGACAGCACAAAAAAAAAGAGTGTTGCTGCTGCTGCTGCTGACCTAAATCCGATATTCCCCCCCTTCTCGCTCCATTCACAACCATCCCCCACGCGTACGGTTCGCATTAAATTTCATCTCGCCGATCGAGCGGGAGGGCAGCAAAAAGTGCGTAAATTTACGAATACGCACGCACTGCGTCGCCGCTGCGTGGTGAAAATGTGTGCGCGGATGTGTGCGTGCGCGTTGGTCAGAGCACGATCAGTTTAGTTGCGCGATCGAGTGATGAGGGGGGTGGTATCCGTCTAGGGGGGTTTTTTTGGCTTTCCACACACATAAAACACATCGAAAAAAGCTTTCTTCTTTCGCGAGACCACAGACTGACGAGCCGAGTTGAAACGCACTGTCGTTTAATGAACGAATTTTCATTCGAATCCGGCTGATGATGTTTTTTTTTTTTCGTTCGCCGTCCCTAACGGCTAATGATCCTTTTCTCTCCGTTACGTCAGCGCGGTGGTCAGGGTGGATTTATCGAGGCGCAAAACAGAACGTTTCAGCATTAAACGCAAGAGCAGGGAGCATGAAGCAAATGTGCGTTGGAAAATATGAGCGACGATGAAAAGCTACTTTTTGCATTCGATTTTAAGTTTATAGTTAACGTCATGATCTGCTTAAAAACCTTGTATTTTTTTGGTACTCATTTGATTAAATTCAACATAAAATTAACAAAAAGTACAACAATTGGGATAACAGTAACGGCCGGTAATGCGCATTAGGGCAGCTCATGAAAAAAAAACCTCATTACAACATGCTATTTAACACATGAAACCAGCGTAAGTCACATACCGTGTTGGTGGTGTATTTATTTCCTGTTACAAAATAGCGCACACACACACACACACACGCAAAAGCGGTGGCTCTGGAAAGGTCCTGGCGGTAGTGGCAGTGATACGGTGATATAGTGGTCGAAAAGTCGCCCGTTAAACTACGCTAGCATTCGGCTTTTCTCACGGGACAGAGAGCTTGAGTTCGCGCATTCATTTGTACTTCTCAATGTAAATGCATATTACACGATTGAACCACACGCCCCAGCAGTTGACGGCGACAGAATCGAGCAGCAGCAGCACCATTTTTCGGCAGGTTTCGTTGAGGGCACTTACAACATTCCACGACCGCACGACGACGACAACGAAGAAAAAGAGCCGTCCCACTAATGAACTGACGCACTCAATAATTCATTTCCCGCACCGTGACGGAAACACAACACTGGGCTCGTGAATTTACGTTCCCCCCCCTCAGTGCCGCTTTTGAGGAAAAGTCAATGAACCTTTTCCACGCGGTGACTTTTCCCGCAGCCCATGTGCGTGCGTTGTGCGTGCCACCACAACAACGAACAAATGGACGCCGGAAAAGGCTCCGTCCAGTGCTGCCACTGCGTGCTGTTACAACGGCTACAATCCCCAAAACGGGCACGTTGCGAAAGAAAACGCGCGATTTTTCCGTGAGATGCTTTTCCCGCGCACGTTGACGGCCTTGACACAACACAACAAGGGATGGACAGAAGGGGCCCAAAAAAAAACACACACACACACACACACACACGATAGACTGTGCAATCACGTCGAAACCCTCACGACGCACTTCTATTGCTCCTGCTGCTGCCGCTACTGCGATGCGCTACGGATGCGTTGGATGTGGGTGTATTGGTGGCGTGCGTACGTGTCCCTTTTGTGCCGTTTGTGGGGCCGCCACTTGAACGGACAGACAACTCGAGGGGGCGCTAGGGAAAACTGCCTCACCACCGATCGTGGCGCATTTTCACGCGAAAAAACGAAGAACAAGAAGCAATTGGGTTGCCCATTTTGCCACTATTGATTTGTTGTAGCCCCTGGGCCTGCGCACCACAGCGTGCAGAGTCCCACGATGGAGCACTCACGGAGCGATTCCGAGCTTCCGTGGTGTGGAAACCCATGACCTAGGGCCACAGAAAGGGAACTCGAAACCCATACACGGGTTTGTGGGAGTTCCCGGTTTCACTCGTGGCCGAGGTTTTTTAGTTCAGCAGCGACGATGTCGTCCGAAAACCCTTTACAGCTTTTTGCGTCATTCGCGTAAACAACGCACGCAGCCGATAAGATAAAAAAACGCTATTTATAGTCAATTTATCAATCACATCCTGCAAAATGGCCCTTCATGGAGCGCATGATGTTGCAAGGGCCGATCGACCAAAGGGGGGATTAGGACACACATGGAGGAGGAAAACTGCAACTTTTCGAAACCAACACAAGGCTTTCTGAGGGTTTCAAAGTCAACGACGTGTCGCTTTCGCTAGTGACGGGGGTCCAAATAAGAGCGAAGGCTATTCGTTGAATTTTGCAGCTCATTAGTGGGCTCGTTTGGCATTTGTTCTTTTGTTCCCCAACGGTGTTGCTTCTTGAAAAGTCCTCTAAGCCGTGGCACTAACGATCGATGGCCACCACACGCTACACCACCCGAATTAGGCTCCTTTTAAAAGGTAACACTGCGGGACAGTTTAACCGGGCTGGCAAGGCTGCTAGCGTTGTAATGCGATCTACAGCCACCTTGGGTGTTGAAAAAATGGTCAGCCATTTTACATTTTTTGCCAGCTGCATAAAAGTTCAACGAGTAACGTTCAATTTGAGCCCATACCTCAGTGCACTTGAGGGTTCTTTACAATTAAAACTAATTATCACATACCAGCGCAATGAAAAAATCACATCTCAAATGATATGTTTTCAACAACAACAAAAATCCCCATCAAATAGAAAAGGCAACCCCTGCCAGGACATAGTCACTTGCTGCCGTGTCAACCGGCTGATAAACGACCAGCGAATCTGGCTGATAAGCGTAAATGATCGGTTTTCAATTCAATCCCCTCAAAAGCCGCAGGCAAAAGCTTCTTCTTCGCGAACTTTCCAGTGCGTTTGCGTATCCGCGTTCGATCTTGACTGCGATCAGGTTACGCGCGCGCCGTGGATATTTTTTGTTGCCGTTGATTTTGCATATTTGGTTTTTTTTCTCGTTGCAAGAAGCGCGTGGTTTTGGCTAATTTGTTGCTAAACGTCGGTTCCATCATCAAGCCGGTTGGTTTGCGCCAGGCACATTCGTTTTACCTACAGCTACTGGAATGATTGGAGGGGTTCGCGAAGCAATCGCATGCTGTGTGCAATCGTCTCTCGTCGTCTTGTTTGTGCAGCAGTTGAACGTTTTACGTTTGCGTCATTCGTACCAGCTGGTCACAGAGTGGGGGGGCAGGCAACAGAAGTGCGATTAGTTCTGCCCGGCCAGAGAGCGCAAACCACACACAGAAGCCCTGCTGGCGCAAGTGCAACAAATCAGCGCACATGTTTGAGTCCCCGTCTCGTACCAAAACGATGATGATGATGATGATGATGATGATTGTGGGATATATACAGGTCGCTGTCATTTAGATCTGACATCGGCTCACTGTAGTCCATGATCGAGAGATCGTCCCCCAGCGTGTGGGTTATGTAACACACGGTGTAGTAGTGGGGTGAAATCTATACGTCCCGAGCTGATGCCTTGACAGCTCGACCTGATCTCCTGACGTTCTTGGTTCCTTCGGTCGAGCTGAACCGCATATCCATTTGTGGAGTCACCGTTGCAGCTTGATTGATTGTAATAACAGGTCAATCGTCAGCTCGTAACATGGCCGAGAGCGTGATATTGATTTATGTGTGTGCAAATTATTTACCCACTTAAACATCATTTCTTTTATCGATTTCTTATGCTCTAAATTTGATAAAGGATATATGCAATGGAGAGACAGAAACCAACGCGAGGTCGTATTTGTTTCAACAAACTAAACTCAAGCTTTTGCAAGCAGCTTTAGACCTTCAATGATCGGTGATTCATTTAAATCGCCCCAAAAATAGGCACCATAGCATGACGAATTAGTCATTCATTGAGTTATCGCATGTGTGCTAAAGTTTCTACCACATAAGGTACTAATTTATGCGATTTTTTTTGCATACTTTCTAAACTTTGATCCAATTCGCACGTCCCTCGAGACGAAGTGCTTTTCGAAACTCGATCATTTGTTGTGCAAATACGACCCGAGAAAAGCAACAAAAAATAACAAGCTGCCCGATTCCAGAAAGCCGGTCTAGTCTGCAAGTCTGCCTAATCAGGCAGTGGCGACAAACAGTCTGCCATTGCGACAGGGCTTCCCTATGGCCGCCATTGCTATGCACGACATCACACTAACATTTCGCTCGCACTTGCCAAGTTCGTTCGCTGATAATTTGATTAGCTCTAATTATATTATAGCACAAAGCGACACCGAGTATGGCGGCATATTCAAAGTCGCGGTTATGCCATTACCCCTGACAGTGGCCGGTTTTCGATCGGACAGGCCCGGTGATTCGCGTATTTGTAGAATATACTTCTCACCCGTTTATGTAGTAACCCCTTTTCGGGGCGCTACCAGCTGTTCCGCGGGACAGAAGAAAATGTTGTAATATACTTACACGTTCGGCGATAGGCTACACTTCCATGAGACATTATTATTACAACATAAGAGCATACCTGCCTGTACGTACGTACATACCACTCATGCATACATACAGAAAAATTGCTTTGCGCAACCGGTACGAAATGTTACCACGCGACAAACCATACTGACCTGCAATGAGAGAGAAGAAAATCAAATTAAACACCACTTTCTTGGCTGGCTTTCGTAGGTCCCCTGAGCAGTAAGACAACATCAATGAGAGCAAATAGAAAGAGGAGCCTCCATACTGCGTAACGTAAGTGTTGCTGCATTGCCATTCGAAACAATAATGGTAATAGAATAAAAAAAATATAAAAATTAACAAACAAACAACACTAACAGCAACTATAGCGGCTACAACACACGTTCTATTCGCAGCATCGCCTAGATTCTAGGCCCTAGATCGATCTCGCATGGATTTCCACTCGCACCTCGAGAGGATCGCTATGCGTGTCAGTAGATGTGCGTGTGTGTATGTGTGTGTGTTTGTGTGTATGAGCGCGCATGTAATAGCGGTTGTTAGTTTGCGGAAGTGGACGAGTGGATAAAAACGGGATAAAACCAAAAATCAGCAGCTTCACAATGGTAAGAAAAAAAAACAGAAAACATCCAACAGTGACCTTGAGGTTCAGATGAAGGTCATGCGGGTTGCGCTGCCCCCAGAACGGAACTTCCCAAAAAAAGGATCGTGCCACGCTCGGCTTAACGACGTTTGCCGGAGTTGATGCACACGTCTAGAGACACTCCAGAAGCCGTGAAGGATACGGAAGACTTTTTCGAAAAAAAGGAGTATCCTTCGGCTACCGAGTGACCGATCAAGAGAGAAGATCATCGAGCGTTAGCGGACATCACGAGAGCGGACAGATTATTGAGTATTTGATTGGTTGGTTGTAGTGATAGCGAGCGCGGAAAACACTCGGAAAATCGTCAAACCTTGCATGTTCTCCGGCACCACCTGCAGCAGCCATTGACGGTGAGGGAGCTCTGCTAACACGTGCACTGCCTCCTCCACCACCGAAACCACCGTACGCAGCAGCCCCAAGGGTGTTGAGGAACCGCGGCGGACTCCCGACGGGTGTGGTCCCGTGCAGGAACGCCGGACTCGATCGTCCCGACGCCGGATGTGACTGAGAGCCACCACCAGTGAACAGGTCCGACTCGATGCTCATATTAATCATGCTGCCCGCTTTACTTAACCGGTTGCCACCACCGAGCTCTTCCTTGATCAGATCCTGCACACAACGGTGCGGATGCGTGGCCGTACACGCACTAACACTGTTACTACCACCGGACAGATTGCCCAGCAGGCTGCTGGCAGTTCGGCAATAGCCAGTCGAGTCGACGACACCTCCATTTTCCGGCAGCTCTCGGCAGGGTCCTAGCGCCCCAATCGATCTGGTTAAGGATCCTCCTGCCAACCGGTTAGATACCGCAGTCGCCAGGATCGGCGTAGGTTTCATCAGACTTTGGATGCTCTTGCCGAGCGCAATGTCGGTGTAGACATTGCTACTGCTCGAGTGGTTCGCAGCACTCGTCGTACTGTGGCTCAAAGGGGAAGTAGTTCCGCTTGGTCCGGTGGTGGTGATCACGACATTGAATCCGCGTCCCACGGGTTGGAACTTTTGTGCCTGCTGGAACTGCTGCTGCTGCTGTTCGAGGCGACTTTGGGCGAGCTCTTTTCGAAGGGACTCTTTGGCAGCGGTGCTCATGGACGGTGGCAGCGAGTAGGCTTTCGATAGCTTTTCGGCGGTTTCGTTGTACAACGGGCCATGATGATGGTGCAGTTGCTGATGCGGCTGCTGGGCAGCGGGTAACGTGCTTCTGTCAAAGGAAGCATTTGAGAAGGGTTCGTTCGATAGGCTCGCGTCGGGTAAAGCGTTTACACCTAACTGCTGCTGTGCAGGAGGCAATGGTTGCAGTTGGCGTGGTTGCTGTGTCGCCTGCAACCCGGTGTTGCTGCTATAGACAACGAAATAATCATTCGAAAAATATTCAAAACCACATCGCGCATAACGAGCACTCGCAGCAAACGTTTCAAACACATGAGGAAGGAAAGCATTTTTTGCGATGATTTGGTTTTTTCCCTTCAAGGCGCGTAGTAAAGGACATGCATTTTAATGGTGACCAACGGGCTCGGCGCAGTCTCGGTTGGTCTAGTAGCGTCGTGGATTGAGATGAGTGATATCAGGAGCAGCAGATTATCATCAGCAAACGGCGGACAAAAAGAAAGACATAGCAACACGACTGGTTAAAAGCAAACACAAGTACAAAAGCCAACCGAATACCGAGCAGCGGGTATTAATAAACTTCGATGATATGTACCGTCCCATCCTGGTCAATGTTGATCATCCACATACCGCAAACCATGCCTCTAAAGCGCGTTTGCATTGCCATACGCCAACTAAGCAATAATAACCCTCCTGACTAAATTGTCGAAGGAACAATAACAGGTCGAAGGAAAGGTCTAGTATGACTTCGGTAAGAGCGATAATGAGGGAAACATTTTACGTATGCCACGAATAAAGAAACATAAAGAAATAGCGGAAAGAAAGAAATTGGAATCGATTTTGATAATACAAGAAAGTGAGTTTGTACAATGTGATGACGAAGAACAGAGGGTTGAACTATTTTCTACCATAATTTTGCTATCGTTTTCGCTTCACTTCGACAACGACCAACTATCTGGAAAATCGCTACTGCTTGTATAACATTTGTGCGATTCTGCATTTAGCTAATGCTTTACACGCGACCTTATCACTTAGGTCCAATCAGTCACGATTGGCAACGATTCTTTCCACGAGCACCGGTGGCAACGTGGAAAACCAGCAGCTCATCGAGCCAACATACCCTCTCTGGCGGTGTATGCCGGACTCGTTTCCCAATCCTACCGACCATGCAACAACGTGTGCACGTGCATGGTGGCATGGTTTTTGCAACATGTTCACCAGCATTAGATTCATTGCTACAATTAGTTTTAACGATGAGTTGCAAACTATGCCATGTCCACTAGGTACGGGTAGCTCGAGCCAGTCGAGCTTACTGACACAGAAGGCTGATCGTTTGCGATCTACAGCGTGTCTCGATCCACCACAAAACAGGGATCATTTCCTTTTCTTCAATCGTGCAAATTTGTGTTGCGCATTGTCAAACCATAGTTATGCAACGATGATGCCATCGGAAAACCGTCGAAAGCGTCATGATTGAATAACTCATTAGCATTACTGTCGCAAATTACTAACCAGAATACGTATCTAATTCCCTACACACTCCCTATGAAGGAGTTTTAATGTTGAAATTTTGTATTCTTGCGCAAACATAGTGTTCAAGCACTAAAATAAACGACAATTCCACGCTTTAAATAATATACATCCGTTTTATGAGTTTTATATGTTTATTTGACGCATGAATAAAAATTAACCATATTTGCGCTCACTTAAACCAACAATCGTAATGCAGAGCATGTTACCACCTTCCCAAGAGTCGATGTTTTGGTAGCACCACTAAGGCAAAAAATCATTAACAGGAATTGATCAACCAAACCATCGGGACGTAAACAACGCAAAACTGGTCTTGTGAAGCGCGCTACATATGAGAAGTACCGTGTAGGTGGACGTTCGGACGAATAGGGCGCATTACTTCGCTTTATTTATTATTCGACCTGGTGGTGGTTCGGGAATGTTCGAAAATAATAAACAAACTCGCGGTTGTTAGCACTTCGCCGCAATTCAGAGTGCTTTTCCAGGCCACTTTGCAGATTGCTCGGTGATTGTCGTCCACGCAGATGGAACAAATGAACAAACTCAATCCAGGTGATCTCATGTGTTGAACGATGATATCATTGAATACGAGTGCGGTTTGGAAAGTGGTAGGATATAAGGCGAGTGGTAGGCCTCTTTGGATAGTTTGTCTTCACCTTATAGTCGAAAATAACTCGTGATCGTATATGGTACGATAATTCGTACCACCAAACCATCGTCGTATGATCGGTTGAAGGATTGAGCCTTTTGTATTATGGATCAGGTATTTTTGAGGTATATTTTACACACTCATTACACGAAATACTTGTGCGAGCAATATCCAAATCAATGGCATTAACTAGGGATGAAAATTGCTAAAATTGTTTTAATGTATAATTGTGTGTGGTGATATTTTTTATAAGATGAAAATTGAACGAAACAAACTGGCTTGCTTCGGTGTTTCATCTTACCCTCTACACTCCTGTGCGAATGAAGCGCCCTCTACAGGCAGCTTGTGTGCAAGTTCACAATGCAACGAGAACGCAGCCGTAGACAAGAAGTATACCAGTTTGAAGCGCACGAAAACTGTTATACGCACACTGTGTGGATCCCTAATTCAAACAATGTTGGTGTTAGCAACGGTGCCGCACGCGAATGAGAAAATGGTGCCAGCTTTGTCTGGTACGATTGCCAAATTTTAATGCAAAGGAAATGAAACACAAAAATGCGCGACCGTCAAGAGCGCAACAAACCGCTATGTGCTTTGTTCACGAAGTGATGCAAACTGACTCACTGGGCAGTGCAACTTCCGTGGCGGTTTGACGAGTAAAATTGTTTCATAAATTTCAAATGAAAAGCACGTGTGGGTGGTGATCATGCGATATGCCGATGTCACCTACCGAAAGTTGAGATTTGGTTGCTCCTCTTCGCAAGCGGTGCGCTTGTTTCTGCGGTTCGATCTACTCCATACGTGCGCCATTTCGTATAACATATGTGTGGTGCACCATGGATGCGGGCGAGGGGCACATGTACGATATGCTGCCAAAATCTAGAGAACACCGAGTGCACGATAGCATCCACAACACCAAAATTGCAACTGCTGTCACCAACAACACCACGAAGCGTTTTCGATGTTACGTAAAGAACATTTTTGGGAGGAAAGATGGAGGAGGTTGATGACAAAACGCAATCAGCAACGAAGCTGCACCCAGAGATAGATAACGACAAAAAAGGGATTCACAATTCCTGTTTCGACAAATGTGGACTAGCCCCCGGAACAGTCAACCACCAGCACATCCGACCCAATTGCGACGTCGTAGGCGGGAATGCTCAGTCGCTCACTAACGCAAAACACACTAGAGTACGTGCACTTCCAGGGCCTCTAAAAGGGCCGCAAAAGGTGACAGAAGATAGGCACAACTGCTGCACACCTATGGCAGTAGTACTGCTGCTGCTGCTGCTGCTGCTGCTGTTGCACAAAACTCGCGAGAGTTCGCTTCAATTCGTTGTTTTGCTTAACGGACGACCGCGGGCTGTTGTGCCTTTCTCGAGTGCCATTCCTTCTTTTTTTTGCTGTCCAACCACCAACAAACAATGACAGCAACCTGTTGTGAGGGAATATCTCGCGTGCATGCAAACGGTACCACACTACCGGCTGCGCATTTGCCCAACCCAACCTAGACGCGCTTTATTGGTAGGCGGCGGAGGATGGTGATCTCTCGCGTGCTTGCTCGTGGTCGTTTCGCGGTTTCGCATTGACAAATGCACAAACACCACCACTGAGACACGCCAAACGTCAGACAACGCTAGTACACGCTGCTGGTGATCTTCAACAAACCCATCTCTCGAACAGGAAGGATCACTCGTGCCGTTTCGCTGATGACGACGCTGCTGTCAAACGGCGCATCATCTCTCGCGTATGATGATCGTTCGATCGTCTTTTAAACAAACATCCCCGATCACCGATTTCGTTCCTCTTCCTCTCATCCAGCCGAGCGACAGGCTTGGAACTATCACCAAGAGGTGGGCAGAGAAATAAAAACTGACAAAAAATCGAGAGACTACATCCCGCATCTTCGTCGTGTTGGTCGCCGCGCGCTTGTCAACAACGAACCTCGGAACGCGAGTGATCAAGCAACAAGCAGCGGGCAAGAAGGAGGAGGGCGGGGGAGACAGGGGATTTATATTTGGTTCAAAGAGCGCAGAGCGAAGATGTCTACTGCTGGTGCTGGTGCCGTCGAAACGTCGTCTCGCGCTTTCGAGATCGCAGGAGGAAGCGCACACGGCTTTTAGCTCGTTAGTGCAATAAGTGGCGGACCAACACACACCCGAACGGATTATACACTATTTTTAGCCGACTCGTTATCATCTTCTGGTAGTTAGGTCGGGCATCACATCGACGTGCTTGGAGGAGGCAGGGAGACGAACAGACATCCGCCCTGAGAGAGCGCACCACCGCGTCCCTGCGGCGGGTGTGGGCAAATTAGACGACGAACAATGGAGCTTCATATCCCACTGTCGGTTGCACACCGGCAAAATGGAGACATGGTTGAAAAGATGATTGAATTAAATTGAACCTTCGGAAGTGTGGCGCTGTTGGTCGAAAAGCTGCGCAACTAAGCCTCCGGGGAAAAAGATGTCGCCGACGACAATGGGACTTCCTTTATCTGAACGGTGATTTGAGGGTTTGATAAAGTGTCACCGATGGTCAGCTTTGGTTTGAGAAGACAAATAGCAAATTAGAAAATGCTCAAAACATGGAACACAATTTCAGGCTGATTCGAAGTAGTGCTCTAAGACATCAACAACCTATTCGATCGTTATCTGTACCAGACAAGGTGTTGATAGCGTAAATCCCCATTTGCATGCTTGTTATGTGAAAATAACCTTGTTTTGGGTTTTTGAGCAATACAATTTTTCTCCAGTGACTCACGTGGAAGACAATTTCTGTTTTAGTATGTTCAGTCTCATCGCACATCTCTGTGTCATACTTCTTGCAACCTACTGCCAAACACGGTGTGGCGTTTTCCAATGAGTAAGAAAGCTTATTTCCGACCTCACGATTACTCAACCAAATTCAGGAATGCGTCCACTGCTCTTACGGTCCCTCTCATCACCATGCGTATATGCCCGAGGTAGATCTAGTACCAGAGGCAAAGTGTTTACCTTAGCGAGATGCGCCTCGGGATGCTCACAATTTTCGACGGCACACCGCCTATGGTGATCCTGCGGGCTGGCGGATTAGACATGTTTCTGCTGCCCTGTTGTTGGTGGACTCGAACAGACGGCAAATACCGCTCCTCACCGAACCGGAAGCCTAGCAACATTTGAGGTACACAAGTTATCCCTGCTGGGTGGACACCGTCAGCGAAGAGTGGCGAAGAATTCGTCTTGCTTGCAAAACTGTCCACTTAACGCTCGGCTACAAACTAAGGTTTTTTGTTATTTTTTTTCTAACAAATTATCACTACGGACCACTACTAATTGTAACAGTCCCCTTTGCTACCACCCAACACACACCGCGGCACGTGTTATCACCTAGCAGTAGGAGGATACTCTGGAAGCACTTATCTCAAATTGTACTAACAAACGTGTGCATGCACTCACACCGGACAAGGACAAGGCGATCGATTTCCTTCGCTTTGCACTGTTCAACGACCATCGATAATGCTAATTGTGGCTCAAAATTACGCACTGACACACATTGCTCATCTTCTGGAGCAGTATTCAGTGCAAGTGCATATTGTCTAGCACACAGTTCGCTCAGGATACTACCACCACACAACAATTCAGCACACTTTGAAAACACTGTTTTTTTTTTCGTACTGTGTAGCGATCCACCCACCCTTGAAGGCTGGTTTTGAGGATAATGATGGTTTATTTCAACTTAAGGATATTGTTTTTGTTGCAACAAATCACAAAAAAATGCTACTACAAGCACGAAATGCGCGTAAACGACTCGAACGCGTCAGTGACGGCGTCAGGAAATTGTCTGAATGAAACGGTTGCGCGGGCGCTACTGCATTTTACGATTTACTTTTGCTCTTGACGCCTTCTTGCTTCCATCCCGTAAACGGCGCGTCATTGTCGATCACAAGGCGATCATAATGCACTATCTTGCGCATGCCGCACTATTACTACAGCGAGGAAATATAAACAAAACTGACCGACGCGCGCCGCCAGTACATTCCATCAGAATACTAGCCGCACAGGGTGGTGTGATAGAGCTGTGTTTGGGAAATTTTTTTTACTGAGTAAACAGCAAACATCACCCTGCTGTACTCGAGATAATATTAGAGCCAAATAAGTGTGTAACCGCCGCACACGCACATACACGCGCAGTACTATTTGCCTTGCAAATTAATCAAAATCGTATCGATCGTTTCAAACCCAATACCTCGCTGTTAATGCAACTACGCAGCGTAGAATCTTTAAATGGGAGTCATACAAAACAGGCCTGTAATAAAATACCCAGAATGTTATCAGTAAGTAAAGCTTTCGTTTCTGGTGACAACTTGCATCTTTATCAAAGATTATATTATTATAACGCGTCTGTTGGAATGTGGTGACAGTGATGCCGTTCCGAGCACGTGCACTGACCATCGTCACCATCGAAGTGGAACAAGTGCACGGGTAATATTGTTCAAAATTAGCATACACTCCCTTCAAGATCCACCCTGTAGCAGGCCTGAGGGCACGCGTGAGTCGCTCGCTGCCGTGTGGATGGATGATTCAATTCACCTAAGGGTATTAATGAGATTGTACCGTCCAAGCGAGAACGAACCCGCCCGCCGCTAGTGCACTATCCATGTATACTATTTCACACATATTTCATCACAGTTCCCCACACAGACACACACACATAACCACTTTGCACTATCATAGACCAAAGGGGGTGGGGGACGACAACAAGAGATAGCAAATACCGCTTCAGCAGCGGACGCATCCATTACATGATCTCGACCCGAGTAAACCGAGTGCAGCAGATTGCACCGATGCACCGATGGCGGTGAAAGGACGAAGGAGCGATCAGGAGGGATGACAAGCAGTACTATTACTTGATAAGATAGTTTTTGCGCTTCCCGTCGTGACTCGTCGCTAGTGCATTGTGAGTTCTGCTAGTGCTCAACAGGTGTCGCTAAAAAGGCAAGGCTCAGAAATGCCGTTGCGATCGTGAACTCGTGCAGTTTTAGCTAAACAAGGGAATTATTACCTCGCACAGCGCATTCGTCGAGCAGGAGGGTTCGTTCAGGCGGTTAGTACACCGGTCGAAAATACAATGCAACAATAGGATGTCGGTGAAGTAAACAGGAACTGAAAAATAGCTGCATCGGTGTGTGGTTTTCCGGTTTGCTTTTCTCGATTGCATCTTCCTGCACAAACAAACAACGTTTTCTTCTGGTCGAAAATACCCGTCCCAATAGAGCATCGTCGATCGTGTAAATATATTTTCGAACACTGTTTTTCATTCTACCGTTTGCTGCTGAGGTTAAATGCATCATCTAGCAGTAAAATGTTCGACGATTGTCCAGCCCAAAAAGCGCGCCTGATTGAATCTAATTATAAAATTTCAACTCCGCTCAAGTAGAACGCCGCCCCCGGGCTATGATCATTTTTTCCTCTCCACTAATGGAACGCGATGGGACTGGTGCTCTGTGTGTGGCGCAGTGTACGTGCTACTATACACATTCATTAAATGCTGATAATGTGATGCGAATAAATTTTGGAGCGCCCGAAATTGGGCACCGCGCCTTTCCCAACACAACAAATCGATCGCACCTCGTCTTACTCACCATCTTGGAATCATCGAGTTTCGTCGAAGAATGTAAAAGTTGGAGCTTCGGTAGTACGTCGTGCCAATCACTAGATTGTTCCCGAACATGTTTGCTCGCCTATTTAACATTTGTTCACCAACCACCGCCGCAGCACTCATTAGTTTATCAATTGAACTACCTTCACTGTGGGAAACTGAAGGAAAATTCGGGCACGCTTTTACACGAAATGACGCCTCAAGGATGCAGATGCGCGCACGACACGATCGAGCTACGACTGTAAACTGATCTTCTGCCTGATCTTGCCCGGATACCGGAGACTGTGGCTTGAGATCCTCTAAATGCTACGAGACCCCACCAGACTGACCGACTGCGTACGTCACAGCGTGTGCGTGTGTGTGGGAGGGCAAGGGCAAGGTCGGCGATGGGTGATGGGGTCGCGGGGCACACTCGATGGATTGTTTATTTATTCAGAGCCGGCGATGCATGACCAAACAAAAGAAACACATCTCAAGAACGCATCCACATCTAATCTTGCCTTCCAATCGTGGGCTACCTTTGCGCGTTTAATAAAGCTTACAGAAGGCGCACACCGAAAGAATCCGGCAGGACACGAGTGCCCGAAATGGCTTGTTCAGAACAGGGAAGCAGGAAAAATATTGATCGTGCTTTTAACGCCTCCTGTGCCTCGGATGGAATTTGTTGGTTTTCGATGCACTTTTGAGTTTGGTTTCGTTCACACGGTAAAACATCAACAAATGCAGTTCGACTTGATCGATCCTTGTGTGACGGTGGTGCTGCTGTTTCGTAAATTCGTTCGCGATATCGATACTCTACGCTTTACGCGGTAGGGTTAGAGTTCGCTAAACCACCACAACGCAACAACTAGACTAGAATGGGCTGAGACCGCTTTCGATGGGCGTCTTGTCTTGATCGACGCTAGCAGGTGTCTGTGCGCGATACACACACGCACGCGGCACTGACTTCCGGTAGGAAAGGATATCTAATACTCTCGCAAGTCCACGGTGATCGTCATTCGTCATGCTCGGAGAAGTAGAACGAGCGTGAAGTGCAACACCGTGGCAATGTTCTCCAGCAAACTAGTTACAGACAGAGAGGTTTGGCGTCTAAGAACCAGTTGAAGTTTGCGAAGTGGCTCGTTTAAAACCCCATTTTAAACTGCTCGAATTGATATTCCATTCCCACCAGCCTCTCAATTCGAGATGAGCACGACAATTGATTTATTGGAGTATTGGTTTAGTATGACCAGCGTTGGCTAACCCAACGGTAAGTTGATGAAAATTGTTTTCAATTTAAAACCCAAAGCGAAGACGATATATTTGATCTTTTACGTTTACGATTTCCCTGCCCTGTTTGGAGTGAGACGCCTTTAATAAATGAAATATCATTAAAAGTGCGACACAAACAGCTATTAGTCAACAGCCGAACGGTATAAGAATCACCACACAGGGGACACGAGCGGCATAAAGGGACATCCAGTTAATATCGATTCAACAAGTAATTTCTAAAAAGTGGAAACAACCCAAACCACCGCACTAATAAACAACCGTGAAAATGTTGCTCTCTGCCATCGCCGCAACACAACCTTCCGCAACCAATGAATTAATGATTTGGCTCGCGAATCGAATCCTTAAGAAGGCAAAACCTCCAAAGCAGGAGGCATGTGTCCGTTATTCCACCTCCAGAGTCACGGCGTTTCCTTCGAAATGCCGGATCGATATTCTGGGGCCCGAATGAACCGGCCGGGTTAGTATTACTATGAGAAAGTAACCGTACGGTGGGTGTTTGTTGGCGTTGGAGGAAAATTTGTACGCCTGCTTTTCCGACGGTCTAGAAAAGAGCGGAGTCTTACGTCAACTTGACAGGATAGTCACACAGGGTGGTGCTAGCCTGTCCGTTTGGGGTTTTGGTTGCTTTCGTGTTTACCTTGACTTTTTTTTTTTGCACATTGCATCCGGCCACAAGCGTCCATGACCTTCGATGATGAATTTTTGCTTTCCCGTACGTACATTGACGCTCGCTAAGTGCTTGAATTTAGCAAACGCTCGGGAGGGGTGGATGGTGCAATAAATATAAGGAATTGGAAGACTTCACAAATAGGCGCTCCAAAAGCGATTTATTTATTAACGTCCGCGATATGTCCGCATGGCAAGGACTTTGGGGGTTCTCAAATTATTCGCAAAAAAAGGACGTCGCTAAGGAGTTAAAACTACATCCTTGAGCTACTAGCAATAGATGAAGATCGGTTTGCTGTTGGAGCTTTCAGGATCAACGAATATTAGTGACTGTGTTTTACTATCGAAGAATGCGTATATTAAAGACATATATTCTTCACTATTTTGGAAGAAATACGAAGTGCAAAAGACTTGCAAATAGACATTGCGTGTGCTTAATATATATCGACATAAAAAATCATATATTATTTGGTCCGATTGCATCATTGCAACCGAATCAATTTTAGCGGAATGTTTAGACGATAGACGATATCAATAAATATAAAAATAGAACGAATATTAGTCCTAAACATAATATGCATTGGTGAGTAAAATAATATTTACATAGTCTAGATGAGCGAAAGTTAGCAATAGAATGAAACATGTTTCATGTTATGAGCACGATCTTAAATCACAACCTGTAAGATACTAAAGAGCAAAACCGAACAAGCAATGCAAAAGCAATTTCCATCCACGATGGCTATATGAATTTGGCGATCATAACGCTCGGAGTCGGCACCTAAATTAAACAATCTCAAACACCGACGCAACGATCGATTGTAGTACAACCGCTGGTGATCTGGAACCAGCACACATACCGATCTATTCTGACCGAATGCAGAGTCAAAACGAGGTGTTTCAATCAAGTACACACGTTCCGTTGCATGGGAACTGGGCACGGCGTGAGAACATATTCATTTATTCGTAAAACAACCAAAACAACGAGGGTGCAATGTTTTGGAACACCAATCAGCCATTGATTCCAAGTAATCATAATAATGCATAATCGAATCAGTTTTCAAAACAGTTGTATTTTAACTGCTTGTTTAGCCGGCACCCTAAAGGGTCCATGAAATTAAAAGCGGTTGTAAATATTGTCACCCATCGCGGAATGTTTACACGATTGTTCGTTCATCGATCGATGTGTGGTGCCCTACATATGTGCATATTGATCACCCTCTTTCATATTGCCATCGTGCACATTCTCGTCGTGCCTTACTTCCTAGGGTTTTTTGTTGTTGTTGTTGTTGCAAGCGAATGCATTTTGTTACCCTATGCAATGAGTTGCCAAAACCTCGGGATGGATTTTGGCAAGAATCATCGAATCCAAACACAAACAACCACATACAATAACGGGGAATAGACCAAAAAACAAAACAAAAAACGTAAGCGCATCCAGCGAATGTGTTAACAAGCACAGAAAATGCCCCCGAAACCCGGGAACTTACCTTTCGCCATCTTCCGCGTTCGCTTTGTCCGCGTCTTCACCATCCCCAGCCGTAACTCCGGACACAGCCGAGAGTAGTTTCGCTTCCGATGACTGCTGATCAGAGGCCGAACTTCCGGTGACCGGTGCAACGGCAGCAGAGGATGGAGAACCCACCGCACCGGTCGCAGCTGAAGAAGTCAACCCACTGTGGACACCGTTTGACGTGCCGACAGCACCGTTGCTGCTTGTAGTAGAGATGGCCGCCCCCGCACTGGTACCTCCAGAGGCACCAGAGGCACCGGCCAGGACGGCGGACGAGTCACCGACGGATGCGGAGGAAGCACCAACGCCAACACCACCGGCTGCCGGTGCCGATTGTGGAATCATCTGAGCGGAAGAGGTCACCGGCGATGAAGTTGCCGACGGCGAGTTGATCAACGAATCCGTAGCGATCGATACAGAACCAGCTGTATCGTGGACATTGGCCGTTCCGGTCACCATGGTGTTGGCCGCGGAGTTACCGGACGGGGAAAGAACCGCTGTTCCGGTGCTGGTGCCAACGCTCTCACCGGATGTTGCGGTGGCCACTGTTGTGCCGTCGAGCAGCGATGTGGGCACGACGACGGGAGAGTTGGTTTGGGAGTTGGTCTGGGGTGGTTTAAACTGCTGGTGGGGCGACGGGAAGCTCGATTGGATCGTCGGGTTGTTGATGATAATGTTCATCTCCTGTGATGTCGGGATCGACGCGGCCATCGACGGAAGAATGTTGCTGGAAGAGACGGCATTCGCACTGCCGGATTGTGGTGGTGGTTGTTGTTGCTGTTGTTGCTGCTGCTGCTGCTGCTGCTGATGTTGGAGTTGTTGCGGTGAAGGTTGCGAATGCGGATGCATTTGCATGTGGCTTGGAAGGGTAGCACCGTGTTGGTGGTGTTGATGAGCCTGCTGATTCGTCACAGGTTGCTGACTCAGCTCGGCCAGGTTAGTCATCGTGTGGGGATAGTATTGGGATTGTCCTTGCTGTCCTTGCGAGTATGCCGATGGTTGAGAAGATTGCTGCGCGTGTTGTTGCCCAGCCAGTGCGTTCTGTAGCTGCGACTGTGGTAAGCTGTGGGGAATGCCTGTCCCGCCAACACCACCGCCCTGACCAGCGGAGTTAGACGGTACGTGACTAGTATTGCTGGCTGCGGCATTAGCAGCTCCTCCGACATGTGGTGAACCGGCTGCTAGCGGAAGATTCAAGCTCTGTCCCGGAGATTCGTTGTTGAGCAGCCCAAGCACATTGGATGTCCCCGTACCGGTTGTGGTCGATCCGGTTGTCGTCGTGCCAGAAGCTGCCGTCGAGTTTGAGGCCACTGACGGATGATACTCGGAACCGGGAACATCACCAGTGGCCGCTCCTGGTGTTCCATCCGAGGGCGCATAGTTCGAATTCTCGTTCAGCCCTACGCCACTGTCTTGCGTCGTGGCGGAGGCATTCGTGCCACCCCCGATTTCGTTCCCATCTCCACCGATACCACCACCAACCGCAGTGTTGTTGAGCGTTCGGTGATCGAGGAAATCCATGCACACCCACCGACCTCGCTTGAACGGCTCTGTGCTCTCGATTTTGACCACTTTAAACCGCTCATTCCGGTGGTGCTCTTTACCATCGCTGATGTCCACCTTTCCATGGCTCATGATGTTGATGCCCCCGTCAGTGACGCTGAGGTGCATCGCATCGGCCAGCACTTCACCTCCGGGTGCCTGATCGTTAGGGGCCACGATCGCTAAACCGTACTGCGAGCTGGTCGGTATAACCGGCACACTTCCGATGGCGTTTGTGGCGAAAAACACATCCTCCTTGCTGAACGTGTCCTCCGAAAAGCTGGGCGTTTCGTTCTCAAAATCCGTTATCCGGCTGTTGTCGTCCGTGTGTGACTCATCCAGATCATCCGCCGAATCGTCCCCGTTGTCTGCGCTGTGCTTTCCCGGACCAACGATCACCGAGGTGATCGTGAAGGATGACGTCTTGCCACCGGCTCCTGCCGGTCCACCACCACCGCCACCGCCTCCACCACCTCCACCACCTCCACCGCCGGTCGCGTTGGCGTTCTTCCGCGAAATACTGTTCGTCGTCGATGAGGACGAATTAAGCATACTGCTGCTGACGGAGCTTTCGTTGCTGCCGATGATGATGTTCCCGTTTCCTCCGCTTCCTCCACTTCCGGTGGTCGTCGATCCAGTGCCTCCGCCACCCCCGCCAGTACTGTTCATTGAGGAACCGTTTCCAGCGCCACCCCCACCACCCAAGCGTAAACTTTCACTCGTAGTCCGGTGAATTACATTAGTGTGATGTTTACTTCCACCCATCTTGCCCGTTCCGCCCATGTCCATCGATTTGTGGTGATTGTGGTGATGATGGTGATGATGATGATGATGATGGTGGTGCATTCCTCCCGGCCCTCCCGCACCACCCACCGTACCGCCAACCGTGACCTTCTGCTGTGCTGCGGGCGGCAGGCTGTTCGACACACTGTTTTCGGCCATAACCGTACACTGCTAATACACTGCGTCCTCCGGAGTTCACGAAGGTTGGTTTTCGTTTCTTTTTTTCTCTCTCTCTTTTCTTTTCACGGTTCGAGAATTTTTTCACCACAACACAACGCACGTACGCACGCACGACGCAAAGACGCTGAACGCACGCGGAATGGTTCAAGCGATAGATAAAACAAACGCGAGAATAAAAAAAAAAACAATGCACACACTACGCACACACGAGAAACGCGTACACACACACACGCACACTGACCACCGAGATGAGTACTATTTTTCCCTTCCCCCTGTGTCTCGTTCGAGAACCGAGCGAAAAAAAAAGGTGTTTTGTCGATCGGATGTTTTGACAGGCCCACTACTAGCTTTTGCTGCTGTTGCTGCTGCTGGTGCTTGTGCTAGTGTTGGCCGGATCGCTGCTACCACGGTTCAACACAACCTGGTAGTAAACACACACTTTTATTTTCCTTCGCTTCTCCGTTGCAGATGACAGCTGGAGAATTTTGCGTGCTGCCGCTCCAGGAATCGATTATTCCATTGTTGTTGCTGCTGCTGGTGCTGCTGCTGCCGCTACGCTAGATTCTCTGAACCATGGCGTGCCGCAAAATCTGCTCATCTGCTGGCACGGATACGGGGCTGATGCTGCAATGGGTTTAGGGTACGCTTTAGTGGCTAGCCAAAAAAAATACGCGACATTTCTCACGGTGCCGTGACCCCGTGCGAAATGCCTGTGGGGTGTGCTTACGAAGAAGAAGAAAAAAAAGCACTCGAAACGCGCCCGACCTAGTGTTCCTGCAAAAAGGGAACGGATTCAATATATTGCTGGGTTAGCCACGCGTTAGACGCAATTCTGGCGACACAGTTCTAGCGCTGGCGCTCGCTCGCACCCATATTAGCACGAAGTGATACACACTCGCTGCGCTCCAATGGGTCTTTTTTTTTGTCTTTCTTTTTATTTCAACGTCACTAGCCTAGCCTAGCCTCTTGCACTTGGCATTTTTCGCCACATTCGGAGTGCACACTGTCCAACACTGGGCACTGGGTTTTACGTGCTCGGAAGAAGGCGGTTTGTTTTTCACCCGCGAGTTTCATTTGCTCTTGCAGCTGCTGCTACCACTGACACAAGCTGATGGAAAATGTTACAACAACAACAACAAACACGGCAACATTAAAGCAAAAGTAGAAAACGTGAGAAGATCAATAATCCTTCCCTGCTGCATGCATTCCTTCCTGGCCGTCCCACCTCAACAGCTGCCTGTCTGCCTTTCCTGCCTGCTTGCCTGCCTGCCTGACTGACTGCTTCTGTCAAATGCACTGACGTTTTCTGTTTCATTCACTCACGAGCGCTCGCGCTGCTCACTCTTGCTGCGTTGATAATTACGAAAACGAGCACCGTGCAATTCCGTCCATCCGAACTACGGACGAACGCAGTGGAACAAAATCATGCCAAACTTTCTTCTTTCGATGTTGCGGGTTGCGACTACGCCCGTGGATGCTAGCCACCACTTTTCACCAGCACTCGATCGCACATCTAGTGCACCCTCCTCACAACGGGTGCCGTATGCGCGCGTGTGTCTGTGTGTGTGTGTGTGGCGATGGCCTCTGCAGCTGATGGCATTTAACCATCGAATGCAAATGCTCTAGGTCATTGGCAGTGCAGCAGGACAACAAAACACGCCATTACCAGTTTCTGCCAACCCGCACGGTGAGCTAGATGATTCAGGCCTATTCCAACGTTCCTTGCTTTTTCCACTGACCCTGTGCAACGGGAGATTGATCCTTCTTCTTTTCTGTTATTTGTTGTATTCGCAGACGTCCGTGTCGTGTTCTTCGTCGTCACTGCCGTCGCCGTCACGATAGTCACTTGCCTAATAATAATTTATTCACACCACCGTCGCGCACTCATACGCACCGAAAAGGGATGAAAACGAACACTACCGATTCGCGACCGGACAGCTCTTGCTCAAAATAGCCGACTCGTGCGGAATACGATACGAGAAACTTGTTTAATATTTATGAAATCGTCTGGAACTGCAAAAATTTTCAACACGGCAGCCATATTCTTTCGTTTGGAACAATTTCAACTCCTTAACTCGCAGTGGTAGGACAAACGTCAAAAACGTTCACAGCTCCTTTCAGAGGGGTAGGATGATCCCAAAGCTGAGACTGATATTGATGATGAACGCTGAATCTGGTTGGATCGCACGGTGGGTCACCTCGAAAAAGAAGAGCAATACTGTAATAAGGATAGTTTTTTGAATTATTACTATATGGTTATACAGACACGGTAGCAAAACATTTACAGACACAGTAACACTACGTTAGTAGGCACGATAAGTTTACGAGGTAAAAACAAAAAATGCAATAAAACTACAATGTTCATGTTGTACCACATGGCTTCTAATTAGTCTAAAACTTGATATGATCTTTTTTCTGCAAAATCTAATTATAAACTACAAAAGTATAATGATTTTTTTGAATTTGAAAACTTGTAAAAATAGAAAAATATTACGATACAATAATAAAATACAACGAATACTTTAAAAATGAATAATTTTCAACATTGCACTTCCATAATGATTAGACAATCAGAGTAGAACACTTTTAAGATACTGATTTGGTTTCTAAAACAATCGATTTCTATTTTATAGTTATAGGTACATATTGAATTGATAAAGGAGTTATATGAAACTGAATTTTATGATTACTTTTCATTGAAATTTTATAAAATTGAACTGAACTGCAGAAATAGTCCATACATAATCGAAAGTTCATTGAGGTGCTCTACAGTAAATAAAAACGGGCTGGCTTCAAATGAGATAACGTTTATCGACATCCATCAGAATATAATGCATTAAACTAGAATAATTATTTGTACAAAACATGAAAGTAAATGTATACACTGCAGATAAATGGCTAAAATTTTATGGTTATAAAAAGTATAAATTTCATAGATAAAATATCAATATTGCAAACATTGTAACGTTGTATACCAAAGAAATGTGCCGGATTTTATCTAAATTTGAAAAACATATACGAATTATGAATATCATACATAACATTTAAAAACTATTTTTAAATATATTGAAGAAATAGATTGAAATTGAAAATGTAAAGAAATTAGATCTGAAGATTCGAAGCGATCCGGTTCAAAACAGGGAGACGCACACGTTTCTACTGGCAGAACCTCTGTGATACAATTTGTATTGAAAAGATCACAATGCTTTCTGTAGTCCCGGAACAGTATCGTTTGATTAACAAATCAACCTAACAATATATAAAGCAAAATAAATAAACATTTGTAAGATTTACTCAGTTAAAATAGATTGTTTCGTGATTCTTGATTTGCAGCGCCAACATCAACTCACCTTTGCATGCAAGTGCTTAGCATGCTGGGAGTCATCGCTTTCCGCATCGTTTTGAGGAATGCGAAGTTTGTCGCTCTTGTTGTTTATTATGTAAACGAGTATTTTATTTGGTATCTAGACGAGTTTTATTGTTTATTTTACCTCCAGCTGTTTTATTCGTTTGACTTCTGCCTCATCATGCGCTACTGTGGCCATAAACCGTTATGGTGTACAATGTTGCATGAAACAGAAACAAATTTATTGCCTGCGGCTGTGAGCAGATTGAGTGCAAATTTATAATACAAGGGATAATAGTAGGAAAGCAAAATTTTGCATCCCGAGAGCAAATTGATTTCATTTAAATATTGACCATTAGAGATTAGTTTCGGCTCAGACAACATCGACTCATATAGAAATTTTCCTTTGTTGTAAAGTAAGCTGAGTTCGGATGTTTATTGATTTGTGACGGTAATATATGTTTTAACAACCTCGAATAAAAAGTGGAAACTATATACAACAACAATAAATAGTCTAGCTATAAACAGTATAATAAAATTATAATTAAATTTATCTGCTAAGCAAATTTCTGCGTAACACAACGAAATTGCATATGATAGCGATGTATCGTAATGCTGAGCTCACAGCATCATAAAGGGGTAAACACGAAATTTAACGTTAATGCTTCTAGTGTTGCAGAAGCTCAGATTGGACTTGGTGCTCTTCAAATTATAACCGGGCTGTAAATCTATTTTAGTAACAGTTAAGCCTGTCGGCAAGATAAGAACCTACCTTATTCTTATTTTCGTAAAAGGTGAACCAACACTTGATTTGCAACAAAAGAAGGTATCCAGTTTTAGGGAACGTGTTCATGTTTTAATTTGCATTTTTTGTAACTTGGTAAATCGTCAAAATTAGATAATCAAGTAATCCAAATCGTTTGAGTACTTATTTTGTAACATTCTAATTCTTTTATCTTGTATAGAATATGTATGCATTTGAAATCGTGTAAGAATAACCGTGTTATGTTAATGTTACATCAACAAGTGCCATTTGCAAAACTCTAATACAATGGAATAATAACTATGCTAGTGACATAGTTGTAAATGGATACAATTTTATTTAGTCAAATAAAGCACCTTGTCAACTTTAATGTACCGTTTAGTTTCCGTTCCTTTCAAAACTCTGAGACTATTTTTGATCCATATTTTACCAGATTCATCGCTTTTGATCTCTTATGAGTCATATGGGCAATGGTTAAAAAAAACTTTACAGAAATCATTTGTTTCTTTTGTTTTCTGATTTTGTTTTTCATGACCAACTATCTGTCGCTGTTGATAATCTCCGTAAACAACAGATCGTTCCTTTCGTTCCTCTGTCATATATCTATATCCATATACAGGTACATACTAAGATACAGCAGGTGCAATAATCTCGTTCTTCTTTGCCAACGCTAGAAACGATAGGATGATGAGGTTACGATGCAAATGTTGAGCATGAAGAAAACCTGTCTCAACAAAGTTCCACAAGAACCAGTGAGCAAGTGAACAGAACTGAGATGAGACATTGAACAGAAAGTTCCCATCGCCATTGCTGATAAGCATGACGAGTTGACAAACATTCCAGATCCCTAGGTGATCCTCTTCGGTAAGTGATCGACTTCGTCCGGCATTGACTCTACACAGCACAACACAAAAATGCGCGTGCAGTTGGATGAAGATCGCTGTATATTGATCTTCGCCTGATACACCACGTCAACCACAGACCACAAGGTTCTCAGTTAACGTCGCTCGGGCAACGTGGAG
The DNA here is from genome assembly GCF_943737925.1 of Anopheles nili. Taxonomy (NCBI): domain Eukaryota; kingdom Metazoa; phylum Arthropoda; class Insecta; order Diptera; family Culicidae; genus Anopheles; species Anopheles nili. The sequence continues at coordinate 34,645,726 of NC_071292.1, forward strand.
TAGTTCTTGCTTGTTCCACCCACCAATGGGAGTGAGATAACTAGCGAGCGGGACAAAGCAGTTATTCGCTTTGCTTATGATAGCATCGTACCCCCGTGTCCAGTGCAGCAGTGGGGATGATTGGAAGATTACCTGGAAGATCTCTTAACTAGGAGACTGGCTGGTGCTGGAGTATAATCTCAGCCCTATCTCAGATACAGTTTGTCCGCGGTCGTAATCGCGAGTGGTTCGTTTGACGGTTGATCAAGTTTCTGGGTACGGACGGTGGTAGTTACCATATCAGTGGTGTCGTTTCATTGTGTCGTGGAAGATACTAGGAGTGACCGATCATGTGATCAGCTCGACTCTTTCCCATTTGCGATCGCTGACGAAATACGCATCGGAAAAAAGAAATTAGCGATCAATTCCGGTGGATCTGATCGTATTTCAATGCGCGTTGACTGTGTGGTAGTGTGAATCGGTGAACAGCTAGTACTCGTTTTGTTGCGTTGTTTGAGAACGTCCCACAGGACGGATTCAGGCTTTGCCATTGAATTCATCACGAAAACGGGCGCAGGGGCGAATGAGATTTGATTGAAAAATTGCCCTCGTAAGCTCGCCCGCGTCCAAAGCTGACACAAGGTGGAAGAAAACCGACAGCCGACCAACGACGAAGACGGTGGTAGTGTTCGTTTTAAGCTCGGTTAATATGTGTTTTAAATAATCCATTCAACGTCTTCCCACACACGCGCGCGCGAGCCAGTGGGTTGATGGTGGAGGATGTCGGGCTATTAGCCGATCCTTGCCGATTGTTCCCAGTGTTGTTGAGCGCCAGAAGCGATACCCTTTTCACGGTGTTGCAAAGCACGACCACGAGCAAGGCTAATTGAATTGAGCCATTGAAATTAGGGTTAATACAGCTCCTTCATTTCCCGCCATCTTACAACCTAGCAGGCTAGCCTTCAAATCGTGCCACATTATGATGCAAATTCAAGAGCACCGACGTGCGAATGGACCGCACCGTATCGGCCTAATTATACCCGTCCTTAAGCCGTTTTGCGGTCCTCGGTTCCCCGCTTCTGCACCACTCCACCACACGCCCGTTGGTCACGCTGCCAGGTGACGAATGCTGCTGCTATCATGTCGTCAGGCGATGGAGCTCTGTGGGTCGGTTGTGGTAAAGTGATACCAACATACAGCGCTCTCCAATTGTCGCGAACGTTATGCTAGCTGGTTTGCCTCTGAACAGTGTGTTTAGGCCAGTGGGTGGTAGAGTGCGCCTAATCGAAGATATCGTCGCGTCCAGTTGCTGTCTGAATCGGATGTTGCGAATTAAAGACCGAAGCGTACGGCGGGATACGTTATGATGTTGGCTTTTTTCTGCTCCACAGCGTTCGTGACATATAGCAGGGTAGATCGGGGAAAGCAGCATTAAAACCCGGAACCGGAAGCTCGTGCTGATCTGTGAGTGGAGCGGCCAGAAATGGCAGCCGAAGAAAATGGTACCAATCCCATCAACACCGTCGTCGTTGGCCCAGACGATGATCCGCTGCGTGATCCGACGCGATGGGAGAAGTTTTGCCAACGGCATGGCATCAACCCGAACCTGATCATGCTGAAGATAACGCTGTTCGTGATGTATGGTGGTAAGTGTCGTGTAAAAAGCACCATGCGAAAACAGAGCGAGTGCGAGTGCGAGTGCGTGCTTTAAGGGGTAGATTAATTTAACATGCCACCGTAAAAGAGGTCGTTTTAATTCGAAAAATGAAGCCAATTAGCATTCGAAGCTGTCTGCTACCGTTACGAAACGTTTCCAAACGATGGTTTGCGTGGAATCGGGAAGAAAAAGGAAAGGAAAGGCTTCTATTCAGCTGCCAGGATCGAAATAATCAGCAGAACACAGCCACGTTCGAGCCAGACACCCTTGTATCGGCTATTTGCATGCGTCGGGTTTTAATGCATGCGAATTCTCCTGCCGATTGCCCTCTGGCTACTATGTAGTGTGATAGTCAAATTTATCAACTTGTTCCGTTACCGGGAACCGGGACGTTCCGGGCTCGTTTCCACCGAAAACCCCACGCAATGTGGGGGTGGAAAATTGAACACGCCGAACTAAGTGGGAGCTCTCACACGAAAGACGATGACCGACAGATCGTTACTGGTGGTGGCCGTTGGGGTATCGGGGTCAAAAGTCATCGAATTTACATGATACTCATGCTCCTGGGGCCATCCTTGAAACTTCTTTCCACCATCATCGCCCGGTGGGCCGACGAGGCAAGGGTATAAATACAAAATGATGTTACAAAAACCTATTTCTATTCATAACGTTTTCGTTTCAATTTCATGCCACACGGCGGCTGATGCCCGGGTCCTCGGTTTGGCCCGGACCTCGGTCTGCATTAGTGGGTGGGTGTAAATGTGGAAATGTGTCCCTGTTAAAATGCATCTGCTATTCCTAATGCGAATAGCTGCTGCATTCCGGAACGATGACGAATGAACGGAACAGGTCTCGGTAGTGCCATTGAGGGCCATCGGAACCCGGGAAAGGCTTCGGGCTCTTCAACTGGCCTTGTCTCGGTTGTTGATTGGGTAGAAGGTGCCTCTGGTGAGCTCACCAGACCATACCGAACAGAGTGGGAGCAAACGAGCAGCCCGGCACGGACGAACTAGATGAAATTGAATTATGAACTTTGCTGTTTCGCAGAGTGTAGCTACATATGTTCAATTCGACCGGCATGCTCCGGTGAACCGGGCTATCGTGGTCTGGAAGCCGGGGAAGGACCACTAAACTGTTTCACTGAAAAATGGCAGCCCGGGTGCAGGGATGCAGATGGCAAGATCACTGGTACGGCGTCGTGACGGGAGCTATCAATTGTAAGGACTTGGGATGTTGGAGGAACCAAACCGGGAAGATGACAAGGAACGGTCGGTCACACAATCGCTCGCATGCGTTATTTTCGTGACGTTTTTATTCGCACCCCAAAAGGGGTTTGAAAGTACCGGGTGCAGTTCCTCGATTGCCACACCATTTTGGGGAAATGTAAAAATCGTTTTCAGGGCGAGTTGGCTGAATGCTACATTATTGGCAGCATGGTGAAGGTTTAAATGCCGATTAGATTAATCCTCAACTTAAATAAGTGTTACGCATCGGGTTGGGACGGGATGTGGACGAAAAGTTTTTGTTGTATGGCAGGTGTGTTTTAGCATTTGACTGACGAATAATGCTTTATAATTCTACAACAGATATGCTGATGTACAGGAAATTAATCCATAGCGTATGATGCGTGGCATGATTGTTCCGGAAAACTGAGCAAACGGTTATCCCGATGTAATATGATCGATATGAAATATTGCCAAAATAATTGAGCCACTTCGAAAATATGCCAACGCAGCATGCCATGTGTGTGTGTGTAATTTTATGAACTGCATTATAGACCAATCTGGATATATAAACCAACATGGCATTTAAACACATTTTCTAATTACTTTTCCTTCCAAAAATAGAGGATTTCATTCATTTGAATTTTCATTCAAATAGCGTTAACACTTCTATTCATGAGTATCGTAACCAATCGCACATGCAATTACTTGTAATTTTATAAATAATACCATTGATTCTGAAGCATGGAAAATTCCATTTTTGAGCCACTGAATTTCCGAGATACCCTTTGATACTTGGAATCATTTGAAATACATACGTGCTGAAAACACAAAAGTGCAAAAATTATGTATAAATTTTCCCTGCGGGATTAAGCACACAATGGTTTGCAGCGTTTGCCATTTGTACCAGCTGGGTGTACCATTTTCCCGATATTTGCAGTTCCGGAAGTAGAGTATTTAGAGACGTTAAATAAAAAAGCTCCTACCGTTCAATATATCTTTCTCGGACTCTGCTGGAGGTATTTTGTAATTGGAAAATAGGATTCTAACACGGCCAAATTTGCTGCAAATTTCAAACAATCTAATAACTTATGTTTCTTCCTCTCATTCTCTCACTGTGCTCTTTTGTTTCGTGCATTTCATTCTCGGATCCCGCACCCCTCAACAGCCACGTCGTCGCTGCTCCCGTACCTAACCATCCACATGCAGAGCACCGGCCTGACGGTAGAGGAAATTGCAATCATCTACTTGGCACTGCCCTTCACAACGTTCCTGAGTCCGCCGATCACGGGTAAGCAGCGTTCTGGTGAAATTCTCCACGAGCGTCTTCGAGCGTTTCGAGGTTTCCTTGTGTTTTTTTTTTCCATTTCCCGCCCGCCGTTCGGAGGCTCGTGAAGTTTCCACCAAGCGCTAACCATCTTATCTAACGGTCCAACTGATAACGAACAATTTCTGCGGCCTCTCGGGGTGGACGCACGAATAGTAGTACGTTGGTTGCTCTGCCGATAGAATAAATTTATATTTTACCGATAACAGAAAAGCGAGTATGGAAAAGCGTCCAGCCGCGAATCGCAAGGTATTTTTTTTTCTGCCCGCCAATGCTTGGAATTTCGTGGAATGGGAGGTGAGCAAGCAACCAGAAAAAAAAGAGATTTAAAGGAGCATCCCATAAAGTACGCTTCTGCGGAAAATAATCGAAAAAGAGAGCGCCACATTAAGAAGGGCCCGGGCCTTGGGGCGACTCGGGCAGATCGATAAAATAAATTAAATGAAAGGGATGCGGGAGGCGCCGGGCAGGCATTCGGCAGAAAATCCGTGGCCACGCGAGCTCCCTTTTGATCTTGAGGCCGCTTTTCGGTTTGGTGTGCGCGCGCGTTGTACAAGTTGTAGGGAAAGGCCGCTTTCGTCGACGCCAGAGTGCTTAAGTGCGTGAAATCAGCCAGAAAGCTTTACAAATTGAAACCTACCATCATTATTGGCTCGCAGCGTAGGGCATGGCTGGCGATCATCGGAAACGGTAAAACGGGACACGGCATCGTTTTGCTGCGCGGAATTTTGCAGTAGTTTCGCAACGCCTTTTGCGTCCTTGCGCCCTTACGCGCCCTGGGTTTGAGCTCGCTGAAGGGATGCGTGCGGCCTTGAATGGGTGCGGCACCGTTGAAAGCTAAAAGGCCAAAGCCGCCAGCTGTGGGAAAACGGCGGTGGAAAGCAAAATTAATTATGTTTTTGTACAACATAAATTAATCAATCTCTCTAACAGCATGTTAATTTAAGCGAATACTAATAGAAGAGAAAGGGCAGCACTAGCAGACGGGGTGTTATTAATTGAAACGTAAGCATCTGCTGCTGACGAAGCTACTAGCTGCGGAAAAGCGAACGCTGGGCGTTGTAACACCCTCCTCCTGGTTGGTTCCGTTTTATTCGGCTCGTAATCATGCTGCTCCGATTTATGGCCGATCGATTACGCAGCATGTGCAGTGGCTGGTGAGGCGTCATCGAAACAAAATCGAGCTTGTTTTTGAGTGCTTAGTACGCTTTCAAAACAGTTGACAACGATGAATATTAATATGATGCAGGTAATTAGTTTTCTCTCCTGTTGGATTCCGAACATCCGAACCACCACGGTTCAACGTGCTGAAACGTGGCTGTAAAGTATCATCCTGACGCTGTTCGATAACGCCATGAAAACGTATCGACCTGCTGCACCGAGTATGCTGGACGCAAGTTCACATGCTTTTTTGCTGCTGCAACGAGAACGCAACGTAGCACCGGAAAAGTCAATTAAAAATGGCTGTTTTGCGCTGGTGGTAGAGCGCCGTTCCCATTGAACGAGTGTCGACAGGATTTCGCTCCGGCGTCATATAGTCACCGTGTGCGAATGTTGGCGTGTCTAATGTTTGACGTTCTCATGCTCGGCAGGATTCCTGGTGGACAAGTTCGGACGGTACAAGCCGGTTGTCATCATGAGTTTGCTTTTAAATGCATTATTCCACCACTCGCTGCTGCTGATCCCGCAGCAGGAAATACCTGGCAAGGTACCGGAAGCGTACGTAATGAGACATCCCGGGACAGGAAACGTCGAGGTGAGTGTTACAACACATTCATAATTCAATTACCCTGCATGGGTGCGTTGATTCCGTCAAAACTGTCAAGCCTCTGTCGGTTCGTTGTCCGCATGGCCTACTCTGTGGCTTGGTGCACATGGTTTGTAGGGCGTTTGGTAGCGTGTTTACCACGCCGGATCAACAGATCGACGGTTTTTCGACGGGGGGTTTTTTTATTCGACGGGCGTTGATTTTAGATAGGAGTTAAACGATGTGTCCTTTGGAATCATTGGTATAGGTTTGGTGGTCACCATGTCCAAGCCGCGAGTGCCCGGAAGAGGAGGAACTCGATATTGTCGTCGATCAGTGTCTGGACCATTGTCTGCTACAGGAGCAGAACCCGAAAATAGAGCTCGCACCACCCCCAACAGATCTGCCGCTAGCTGTAACTCCGAATAGCGACGAACCGAACGACACGAAAGATGATCTGGATCTGTTTGTGCGGAATAAGGGCCCGGGAAAGCACAAGAACAAGACTGCCGACGTACTTAGCACCACCAGTGGCAGCAGTTCGAGCACTACCGAGCAGTACATCGACAGTAGGTGATCTGGTAGGTGTTGGAAGCCGTAGGTGCGCTATCTCAGTGGTCCATTTTGTCGATTCCCAGAGGCGGTACTTAAGGAGGACCCGGGAGATGAATCGGAGGAGAGCGAAGAGGGCTGGGTGGTGGCAGGTAGTGGTGACTCCGCGTTCATCGTCCTCGACATGCACCCGGACCTGGGAGAACCGATCGAGCAGCTGGGAATGGAGATTGAACACGACGACAACGCTACCGTGACTGACTTCAAGACGCGTTTTGGCATAGGTCTTCTCTGGAAGCAGGGTGTCAACGTTACGGCTCTCGAGGAGGAAGATCTTCGCTGTGGAGGACTCGTGCAGACGTCCAATATGACGCTTACCAGCAACATCAAGCTGTCGGAATGGGCTGCTGATTGCATGGTGCAACGATGCCGTTTCCGTCGTAATGGTCCCGATATCTGCCCACCTGACTACAAGGAGAGTGATGACAAGATCTTCTGGATCTACTTCGCGCTACGATTCCTGGCGACGACGATGTTGTCGGCGGGTGTCACTATTATGGACCCGATCGCGCTGACGATGATCGAGAAGTACGGTGGGGACTTTGGACGTGAGCGACTGTTCTCCAGCATTGGAATGGCCATCTTCTCCCCGATTACCGGAGTGCTAATCGATCTGTTCTCGAAGGACTTGGGCTATACAGACTACTCGGCGGCGTTTTACACGTACGATATCCTGCTGATCATCTCCTCGGTCACGGTGTTCCTGATGCCGCTAGGTGAGAAGTTACCGGCTGATAATGTGTTTAAGGACTTGCTGAACTTGCTCAAGCTGAAGCACGTCATCATCTTCATTTGGTTCCTGTTCTTGCTGGGTAACTTCTGGGGTTTCATCGAAAGCTTCCTGTTCCTGTACCTGAAGGAACTCGGCGCCCCTAATTACCTATTGGGTGAGTGAACCACCGGAAGCGAGTGTGACAGTACTTCCTAACTTCGACTTCTACACTTTCCATCTCTTAGGCATCACGATAACAGTGGGGACGGTGAGCAGTATTCCGTTCTTGTACGGTGCCGGGCGCATCACCAAGATAGTGGGACACGTGAACCTAATCGTGATCGCGTTCATCGCACACGCCTGCCGTCTGGTGGGCTACTCCTTCATCGAGTAAGAACACAGCGAGGGTCGCATCTGGACGCTGGATCGAGCTGATCGAGTTGTATTGGTTGTATCTTCCCGCACAGGAACGCCTGGTGGTGCTTCCCGTTCGAGGCGATGGAGGCGTTGTCCTGTCACTTGATGTGGGTCGCAGCGGCCACGTACTGTGCCCTGCTGGCTCCAAAGAGCCTGCTCGCCACGCTGATCGGTGTGCTTGGGATGGCGCATTTCAGCCTGGGTCGTGGTAGTGGTTCCTTCTTCGGTGGGTTCCTGATCGCGGAGGTGGGTACTCGCGAGGCGTTCCGGTACATGGGTTTGGTAGCGGTGGCCGGTGGACTAGCGTACAAGTTCATACACGCAATCTGGCTGAGGAAGTACGACAATCCGGTGAGTACAGCGGGCATGTAAAGTCGCTGATGTTTTTCACTGACATGATGTTTTCTCGTGCCTCGCAAGGACGCCGACGATGAGGAGCTGGAAAAGGGCGAAACGGACAAGCTGTACGGTGAGGGTGACGAACCGAAGACGAAAGATCAAGGCACCTCGATGTCTCAAGAGCGGCTATCACTCATGATAAAGTACAATCAGATAGGCAGCCTGACGTCTCTGCCGCGCGGCTCAAGGGTACGTATCGCACAATATTTAAAGGAGTGTGTATCTTAATTTGAATTGTTTGCAATGATGGTGACGACGATAGCGGCAGGCTCGTCTTCCGACGCAGATGAACATGACACACTCCTTCAAAGGACGCGTATCGTAGTATGTTGTGCTTTTTTTTGCTTTCTTTTTGAGCTGTCAAACACGCAACAGCGACTGCCAGTTGTCGGAAAGGATTTGGTTACAGAGACAACTTGATTAAAAGAAAGTCATCTAACAACTTGTATGTGTGTGTGTATGCGTGCATGCATCCAATTCTAGCGAACCACGAAAAGCGGATAACGAATAGCGAAAGCGGTGCGTACCGATGGATGAGCAAAAATGTGCGCTGCGAGTTATTATTATCTGTAGCCGTCTTATCGTCGTTGTTTACCTTCGCCGGTGCCGAGTGCTCGAGTACGATGTGTAAGAAGCCGCCCGTTGTTATCTTTTTCCCGGCACATTTCCCTCCCGACCTGGTTCCCCGGACCTGCGAGCATCGTGTCATCTGGGAGATTTTCCTTCACGGTGTGCACCGAAAAATAAAAGCCCAAACACGGTCCACAAAAGCTACGAGCGGCAAGGAAACGAACTACATTCCCCCAAACGGAGCATGTTCAGCTGACGAACTGATAAAGACCGGATTCTGGCGGAATTGGACGCCACCAAAGAGGCTCATGTTTGTTAATTTTTTTTTTCTCGTGCGAGATTGTTGCTTTTGGCAGCCTTATACCTGACGCAGTGCTGCTGTTGCTGAGGGAAGGATAAATTTACAAATAGAGAACGCAAAAAAAAAAAATTCTAGCAGCGTGAACGATAACAAGACGCGCGACAACGATGGTACATCTTCGTTCCTTTAATTGCCGGAACTGTCATGTGGGTGAAGAACGGCGATAAGGATGGCATTGGTCGGATACAGCGATTATCAAACAGTCGAGTCGATCTACGTAAGATTACCGCCCGTTGTCGTAGAGAAGATTAAGAAATTTGAATCCCGCGGAATACGATGTCAGAGAATCGTTTTTCGTTTGGTGCAATTGAATTACACAATTTCGCATTTATCTCGCGTATGCTCTCGCACATCGAACAATAACGTCCATACTTACTTTTCACGGGTTCATACCCTCCCCTATTTTGACTCACTTCCAGGGTGACGTGAACGATGTCTTCGCCAAACGCCGCAGCAGCTACAACATCGAATTTGTGCGTGCCCAACGAGGTGGTGGCAGTGCGTCAAAGGTGCGTTTGTTAACGTCGGATTATCGGAAGTGGCACCGTACCGTCGTTATCGTAAAAACCGATTGATAATTGTGATCCTTTTTTTTCCCCTTCTCGAGCAGGTCGACCTCCTGAAGTCGGCGGTCGATATCAACCATAAGGCGTCCCATCCGCACCTGCGCAAGGAAGGCAAGGCGTCCGACCAGTCACTCAACTCGAAACGTGCCGACAGTGCGCCACGTTTGAACAATCAATCGAAAAACATCTCCCAGCCGGCTCTTAGCGCAGTTGTGGACGAGGTAAGTTTTCCCTGTGGGGAAGGGAACCGGGAAAAAGGCAAGGACCACCCGTTGGGACCTCACCCAGGGAAGGGCGGTTTACAGCAGGGTTGACAATTGCGTCTCTGGGCGTCACTAATGTGTGCGAGTGTTACCGGTGTTTAGGATCTACCGGCGGCTGGGCTGTCGCGTCATAGGAAAAAACACCATCAGAGCGGTATCCTGGTGGTGAAAGCTTGCAGCCATGATGGTGATTTGGACCTGCGTAATTATTTGCGGGTAATTTCGTTAACCCCCCCGTTTCAGCGGGCCAAGTGCACGGATGCATGCTGTGTTTGCGTTTGCTCGTTGGTTTGCCTATTTACTCAGCCGACTGTGTAGCGGTAGCTTATAATCGCATTGGAATTGCTCAATTCCGTCGTTAATCATGCATGAAATTCATGAAGCACATGCGGTCGCTCTTCTCCGGACACTAATATGCATGTGGAAGGAATCCGTGAAGCGGCACGCTGGCTTGCAAAAGTATCTATTTGAAAATGATGAATTTAAATGAAGCTGCGTGCGATTTAGAGAGTATTTCTATGGAATCCAATACCTTGCATCGCATACCAAATTAAGAAAAATTGTTTAATCATTAGTCATTACTTCGAAATTTTACCATTGCTCTCCACTGATGTGATAACATATTCATTCATTTTCATGTTCTCCTGGATGCTGATCACCGATTTTCTTTTCTACACTCTTACAATCACTAAAGCATGGCACGGACACATATTGAAACCCGCAGAAAGTGTCGTTAATTTTAAATGCAATTTCAGGAAACGGAGCAACGTGATTCAATCACCGAAGGCGAAGAGGAAAATTACAAACTGGAGCTCAGTAAGAAGGCATCCCGCGGTCATGTGCTGAATGACATACCCGAGCGAACGGTAGAACCGTCGGATGCTGTTTCCACGGGTCTGCCAACATCCCCAATACCGAACGTGGCCGAAGCTGTGTCAACTCCCACGCCTAGCATAGCGGATGATCATACAAAAACCAATGCTACATGATAGGCGGATGTTCCGGATTCTTGGGTGGCGATAATCCCCGACCGGGTGCTTTTGTTTCTCATGTTTTGTTTGCTGTTTCCCAAGTATTTCTTTAACACACACACATCGCCACGCGGGAATTGGGTTTGTTTTGTTTGTGCGTTTATCTGCTCAATTATGAAAAATAACTATCGCAAGTAGCACACCATAAGTACAAGATGTAAGAGTGAATAAATATGGCACATTCCGTCAGGTGCCACTTCATTCAAGTGCTTCGAATTATTGCCGAAGGAAGAGCGTTTTTTGTATCACAGTGCGAGAAACACAAAGAAAGCGTTAAATCTAAAAGAATTTCAGTGTTTTCGCTATGCATCTAAGGTGAATATACCTTCAAAGGATGCGTTCTTTAGCCATTAATTGTTATTCCCTTTGCTAGGGGGTTTTGGAGTTTCCTTTTAATAAAAGGTGCTCTACTACCTTGGAGGTAATAGCTAATTATAAAATCACATAAGAGAACATAGGCAAAATTGTCTGCCAATGAAAAAAGGGGCTCGAGAGCTTTAGCTGTTAACTTTGAAAAGGAAATTTTCCATTTGAGGCAAAGAAGAAAGTATGAAAATAATATTTTTGCAGATATAACCTCCATAGTTGCTCTTGGACATCAGTTTCTCTCTTGGAGTTTTTGTTTTATCGAAATGATATGCGTAAACAATGATCGTGGAGTGAATGGTTCAATTGAAAACAATAACAAAATAAAACATACTCACTTGTTGCCGATGAAATTGTGCAATATCCCGGCGATGGTGCTGTGGCATCGGAATCCAACCATCAAACAGCATAGTTAAATTTTATAACAATTTTCATGTTTATTTTGTCACTGTCTGTGTATTACTCATGCATTAGAAGGTAAAGGTTGTTGGAGCTTCGTCCACCTCCTGTAGCCTGTCGGTATTTGCAGTACGTACGAATAAAATGTTTGCCATTTACCTCTACATTATTCTTCATTCGCTTTAGCTGTCGCACGCATTTTTTTTCAATGCTGCGACCACTACCTCATAAACAGTTACATATGCTGCGTTGAAAACGAAATCGGATACATCCAGCGTTTTTGTTTTATGGTCACAGTTGCATGTTTGGCAATAGAGGGTGGTTTTGGATGGTAACGAACTTGAAGCAGCTTCCATTTAATCTAAACTGTACCATCATCTTTCCGGTGCGTGTCACTTGCGCGAGTGCACACAATTTCCGGCCCCATTAGCTAGCTTAAAATCCTTCGTCTCTCTTACTCTGCCTTTCTCGGTTTTTTTTCGCTCTCTATTATTCGCTTGTTCATTCTCTTATCACTCTAACAGTTTTGTTGATTGCCGCCAGATGGAGCTAGCTGAGAAGGAGCATTCTCGTAAATCGTAGCAATTAATTGGCAATTGAAACGAGTGCAAATAAAGCGCTGTACATATGCTAAAGGGCTAAAGGGTTGCTACGATTTGCCCTGATAGCAACAGGTAAGCCTCGTCGCTATCGCAACGTCAACCGAACAAAAAGACGTGTTGATTTCCGTCGCCTCGATGTCGTCAGAAAAATCACTAATGCTGGCATCATTGTTGCTGTACTCGGGCTATAGTTTAGATACGAGTTTACTGAACAATTGTTTTCTACTCGCGTGCCGGTACACTTCTTAAGCATTCACATGATTTTACCTACAATGGCGAGCGCACACGCACACACAGCTATCATCTTGCAACACACATCGGTGACGTATAAGCCAAAGGGCAGAAGCAAGGACACACAGGGTCACACTTACAGCTCGTTTCAATTGACAGCGGATTGAATTACTTTGCTCTTTCCTGGATGTTCAGCACCGTGGCGTCTGAAAAACCAAGAGCTGTTCATTCTGTGCGCGTGCACAGAACGGTCAAAATAAACCGAAAGGTACAGGCAACAAAACGTGCTCCAAAGGACGACTCAAGTTATCATATTCATGGAGGGACTGTATGCTTTTTATTCTGCGCAGCCTGAGCACAGTTATCCTGCCGCAGGATTCCTTCGCAATCGAAGCCAACAAATGGGATATACATTGAAGCCATTCCGGGGGTTTGTCTACGCGTCGAATTTTTTTTCGTCCTTTTTTAGACGCGCCTGCCCCACACATTTACATTTGAAGCGTACTCTTTTGGCTACGAGGGAACATTTTATTGATGCTACAATTATCTTGTTGTGGGTGTGTAGTTTAATGCTTTTGTCGGTTTTCTTCTCACCAGCGCATCTGCCGAATCATCACCAAAGCCGAGAACAAGGATCTGTATTGTGTGTTTGTTGGTAGGGATTCTTCCGTTAATTATTGCATGATGGTGGTACGCGTTTCCTTCGTATTCACTATATAAGTTTGGCATTCTCGATTACTATGCGTGTTTACGCGTGTGGGAGGGTGTGTGTGCGCGTGTGTGTGTGTGAGTGTACGTATCTATTATCTACGATAAGATGTACATTTGATTAAACCTGCTAACCTTGTGTAGTCATGGAACGCAATTGATACTTAAAAAACAGCTCTCACTTCTAGCGTGCCAGTTTGTGCTGGCCGCAGAATTCCTTCCAGAACAGCGCATCTCCGTTTGCTACATTAAAAGCTCTATAAAGAAAGCTAAACTGCGACGCAGTTGCAGTTTCGGAAAACAGGTTGGAGTTGGTTGCGTCGTCTTATCATCGTCGTCTCTATCAGATCGCGAGTAATCGCCAAAGCACTGGCTTATTGGGGAGCACACGAGCCAGAGAAGAGAGCAGGAAAATCTCGGGAAGGAAAATTTATTCCTACGTCTGAATCAAGGAAAAAATGCGCACTACGTTCTATCATTAGGTGTTTCGTTTCGTTTCATTCTTCGGCTGGCTTACAGTTCATGGTAGGAAAAATCGTCTAAACACTATTGAGCAGGAAGGAAGTAGTGAAAAGAGAGTTTGCTTATGTTCGAATAACTTGGCCACCTGGTCGGAGAGTTGCTAGGATTATTGGCCACCGTACTTCGGATGGGTCGTTGGTAGCACTAATGTTAGGTTCAAACTCATCGCTAAATCAATCGCTATCGTACTACTGGCGTCTACTAGAATCTGGATTTTGAGCTACTACCCATGGTTTGTTTGCATTTGATTCTATTTTATGTTGGGTCATTATTTTCCACCCCTCCCCTCGTGTCAGCATGGAAGAGTTCATTTGTATGGTTGTTAATGTAGTTGGAAATTTGTAAGTAATTTTATCATTCTCTTGATGTATGTTATTAGTTTTTTTTCACTCAATGTCAAGTAACTGGTATTTAGCTAAGATTTTGGTAGCTTAAGAAAAAGACGTATTTATGTTTTATTAAGATATCAATGCATTTTGCTTAGTTTTCATTAGCTTTTTCTTTCTATTATCTCTGCCTCCTCGGAATGTTATCTGGTATTGATTTCTGCCCATCGTGACTTATACCATCCTGGCCGGGTCTTTTGCGTCTAATTTTTCACTTCCTAATTCTAATATATGCATCAAATGTTTGCTACTTCGTTCGATGAGATTCAAAATATATTGGCACATGTTGTCCCCACATTCACAATCAGACCATTCCGCCGGACACAGCGGCGATGAACATGTGGTGTAACACTTATGTAACGATTAAACAAAAAAACACATTCTTCACGTATGCCCGTTGGCCCGTGACCCATTCCAACAAACTGTCCGACATTTGCCAAAACTTTTGCATTCAATTATTAATTCCCTTCGGAGCGTTCTTTCGACGGTGTGCATTATGAGCGTGTCTGAGTTCACTAATAAAGTATATAAATGTTGACTTTACTACTAACTAGGAGCTAGGGGTACAGATTCACAAATCCAACAAAATTCGTTCGTTTTGTGTCTTGACGTCAAAGAATCGTCCCCCTTGGGCTATGCAGCATCCCTATCAACTAGTACGATCTCAGATCGAGCGACCCCAATCAATTGAGTTCTTTAGAAACGCACTCAAACGCTTGCAAGTGTTCCTAAACAAACTCCTCAAACAAAACGCCCAACGAAAAGATTAGCTTTTGTTGGGTTTAATCGAACCAGCGAGAGTAACAGGATCGGTGTCAACTGGAAGTCTTCGAAAAAGCGAAGAAGAATGAAGTTTTCTCTGTGTGTTACAAAGATTTCCAAGAACAAACTGACGAGTGGCAAAACGTTTGAGAGCCGTTTGTCGGAACTTTCCTGGACGTATTCTACCCCGGCGTAACGTGCCGATGCTTATCGCAAATTTAGATCTTTTCTGCACTCGTTGCTCAGCTCAGTGTGATCTCATTTTCTTTTACTATTTGCTTCCTTCCTG
This sequence comes from Anopheles nili, assembly GCF_943737925.1. Classification (NCBI taxonomy): domain Eukaryota; kingdom Metazoa; phylum Arthropoda; class Insecta; order Diptera; family Culicidae; genus Anopheles; species Anopheles nili. The sequence goes on from NC_071292.1 coordinate 34,660,855, forward strand.
TTCGCAAGGATTGAGCCAGCGATTGTGATCTTCAATTTCCGAACCCCTTTTCTAGCGATGGTCAATCGAATCATGCAAGCACTTTTTGAGTGCCGGCTGATCCAAAAATCCATTAATCTCTGTTCAATGGCACAATAAGGGAAGAAGTGAGGCTCATACGCCAACCAACTTCAGGTGAGTTACTTCAACTGTCCGAGCTTACAACGCTTCAGGACGCTAATACCACTGGACGCATTACAATACTGGAACGGTGGAGCACGGATGCCATACGAACGGTGAAGAATGTTGCACAAATTTACATTTACGCTTTTAGTTTCCGTTACACTAGTTATGCTTGCATGTTTCTCGTTGCAAAGGCTCTTCCTTACATGCGGGCGGGGATTGTTTTTTTTTATTTTATATTTTGTTTATGGAGGGAGTCTCTCTTCATCTCTTCAATTTCATCCTTGCATGCATGCACCAACTTCAACCAACGTACCGGCATTTGTTTAGCACACTTTTTGCCCCATCTACTATCCCTTCCCACCTTTTCTAACAGCGACCGGTACAATGTGGGTGGAAATGGAATGAAAACAATCGCACAACGCGCTGTACAACGCGAGCCGAAAATAACGAGGAACTGACCAAATAAAGTATCAATTTCTTGATGACAACCGCTTCTCCCATACTTACACAGCTTCAACTGAAGAGATGTGGCGTTGTCGTCCGGCAGCCATGACTGAGCTGAGCGCATGTCCTGCCATTGCATTTCGTGGGTGTGGATGTGTGTGTGTGTGAGTGAGTGTGGGTGAAAGGACAGCGTGTCATCTCGTTGCTTCTTGGCGCCAGCATCGGCCTTCACTCGCTTTCGTCGCAACATCGCAACACTTACCCCCCGAATACTCGCTCGCAACTGGCTCGTGACCGCACAACACCACACACACACACCGGTCCTTGGGGAACTCACCAAACCCATTACTGTATCAACGGGGCGTTCTGCGAGTCGCCAAAGTCCACCGTGTAGTACATGTCGTTCTCCAAATTCATCGGCAGCGGTTTGTTGATTATCCTTTCCGGTTGCAGGCCGGCGTACGAGTTGGGTAGCTGATGCGCGTAGTTGTAGTTCGGATTCGTGTGGCTCTGGTGGTGATGGTGGTGGTGATGGTGTTGCTGTTGTTGCTGCTGCTGCTGCTGCTGATGGCCTTTGCCGCTGAGCCAGTGGCGGTTGTTGCTGGCGGGTTTCGAACGGCGCCCGAAAATGGGAATGAGTTGACGATGCTTGGTGGCAAAATGTCGGTAGCTCTGGTGCACCTTGCAGTGACATGCGGTTACCTGGGTGGGATGATATGACAACAAGCAGGAATTGGGTTACTCTTTGGCAGCGGGCGAGGAAAAGCCTCTTATTTTCGTCCCTCATCCCATGGGAAGATATTTTAAAATAGGCACGTTTCTGTTTGAAAACGAGCCCGTAGGAATACGTGTCGTTTGTTTAACCATTTTTGAGCCACGATACGCTTGCATACATTCAGGCGTGAACGTGCATCGATGAAAATTCATCTGTTCTTTCCGCGCGATCTTGGAGTTGGTCGTTGATCGAAATTTGCCGAAATTTTTTAATGTAAAATTAACCCATTACACCAAATCAACCTGATACCTAACCATTCGTAGTGTGCGCTCTTAAAAAAATCTCAAAAATATTGCTAGTCAACGTGTAAACGACTCCATTTGATGGGTGAACCGTGCTTCTCAGCAAATCCGTCATCTCACCAATGATGGATCTCCCCCACTAGAGCCCAACTCCATAAGTCAACACGCATTTTTGCTACATGCGAACGAAAGGTTCCAGTTCCCAAGCGAACACTACGCGTACCGGGGGAATGGAAAAAAGTTTCACTCGCTTGTTGCACAAGCACGGCGGGAGTTATTGGCTTCCACCAGCAATCGATAGCACGATAACTAATGAGCCACTGGGCTGCCAGCACGTCGACGGTACCGATGAGTAATAAATTGATGTTTCCCAGCTCTGGCGCGAGAAAATGTGCAAAAATCCGATTGATGGAACGTGATCTGATGGGTCCCGGATGATACTTACCACGATGGCCACTATCAAAATGGCGGTGGCCAGCGTACCGGCCGCAATGTACGCATTGTGTAGCTCGATCGCACTGTTGTGTTTGCCGGTGTGCGCCACAACGCCATCGTCCCCGTACATCGTGCTTCCGCTAATGGCGCGCAGCCCGTTCTGGTTGGCCAGCGTATCCGACAGTATCTCGCTCGAGCTCACCATTGTATCGATGACGAAGTTTTCTGCCGATGAGAAAGGGGCGAGAAATCGGGTGGGGCGGGTTAAAGCGAAACGTAATGATATCATAACACCCGGGAGATTAGGAAAGTTTCCACTCGAAGGCGGCTAGGCGATATTCGACACGCGCTGGCGAAAAGGAAATGCCCGCTGCCCGCTTTTTGCAAGGATTTTCGGGTGGGGTAAGAAAAATCGAGCCAAGAACTAAATGGACCGGGCCGAGCTGTGCCGGGAAGCGTCGGTCCGCTGGGAATGGGGTAGCTGTTTAATTTTGCTCCGTGAAAGTTTTTTCGAGAACCAAAAAAAGAAAGGGAAGGGCAGAAATAAATGGTTAACTGGCTTTGGGCGTAATCCACCAGGATCGTACTCCAATTTGTTTTGCTCCCGCGTGAATTCACCTTCGATGTGAAGTGGAACCGAATGGAACGCGTCGAAAATCGATAAACCACCGGACCGGACCACCCCGGGCCGGATGTGGTTAATCGAAAGGGATATGGATCTCAAAGTGTGTGTGTTTCCACGAGGCCCGAATAATCTTCGCCGTTTCCAGGACAGAGGGCAGCACCAGCACCGGGCGGCTATAATGCTCGCTTATTGACCAATTTCAGGGCGATTGAAATTCGCTTTGAAAATAAATACTCACCTTCGCACATCTTGCCGGTGAATCCTGGTCGGCAGGCACAGTAAAAGGACTCTTCCGTCGTCCAGCAGGTGCCACCGTTGGCGCAAGGGTTCACGTTACACAGCTGTTACGGTTACGGGGGTGGCAAAAAAAAAATATAGTACGTTAAGGTCTGCTCAAAGTCAAATACGTGCGGGCATGTTATGAATACGGTCCAGCAACGGGTTGCTCGTTTTTTTCTTTCTCTCTTTTTTGCTCCCCAGTGCGCCTTCAATCTGGTCCCTTATTTAATGGCCTCACAAAGGGGTTCGATCATCTGGTTTGCATTTTCTATGACCCTTCAAAAGTCTATCCGGCCTTCCACAGTTGTGCCGATTGGCGATTGCGCTTGTTTGACCATGCGACGATTCCGGCGGAAAAGACAAAGTGGTGGCAGAACGCGAACTCGGCAGATATCGTGCTCAAGGACCCGCATGGTTTCGGTCCGATTTTCCGTGTTATCCTTTCCGCACGGTAGCAAATGTCCTTCTACATTTAACGCACCAATTGGAGCGTAAACAATGACCATCATTAAATTGGAATATTCCTCTAAAACGTTTGATGTATGTGCTTCCTTTTTTTTCTTTTTACTGTTTCATCGTCGGGAATATATTCATAATATCTTACAGTAAGTTACATACCTACGTTGTAATGATCGTTTATTGCAATATGTTAGCGCCATAATGGGTCAATCACAAATAAATTACTCTTAAGACTTTCATATACAAGACTTCAAACAATGAAAATTATGGTTCCGACGTTAAATATCATCGATAAATCGACGCCTCTTAATGTCAATTCAATTTGCCACAAAAGAGAACCAATAAATCATAAGTCAATATGATCCATCAACGCGCACCGCCAATGCTGTAATGGAATTTGATCTTTTTCAATCCCACGCGGCAAACAGCTTATAGGCAAGCGACCGAGATTAATTGAATCGAATCCTTTTGCAAACAATGTGTCATCCGAACTGAAATAGCAGATTTCCACTGACGAGAGTGCCGAACCATTGATACGACACAGCTGAATCTCCAATTTTACATGGAGGGTTTTTACGCGAAATTCACCCGTCAACATTAGTGTTTTGTAATAAGCGCGGTGGTGTTCTCTTTGATCCAAACGAAATGTTCAACTTAATGCGTGTATCCTGTTTGGTATGGATTATGGAAGCAATGGAAATGAAATGCGACCCGTTCATCGATGCAACGGGGGCAGTGAAGCAGAAATTCAAAGTAACGCATTTCCAAAGGTTAGTTAAGCTGGAAAGAGCGCCATTCATGCAGTTGCATTTGCATTTGAAAAATGCAAATGATGCAATAAATCAATGTTGATGGAGCCGTTTTTACCGTACGGTGATTTGGATAACACATCAAGCCACAGGTATGAACTGAATCATGCACATCCATCGGAATGAGCCCATTCAAGTGTGTTGAATGGATATTACGTGTACAGGTACTCCACCAAACGCTCCCACATGTGGGTTATATACATCGAAACCGCACAGCTCGTCAAAGGTGGTTTTGTTTCATCACTCTGCCAAACAGCCTGTGTGCTGTAATGATTTAGCTGGAGTGAAACAAAAACACAAAATTGCCATCGGCAGAACAAGCGGAAACGCGGGCTTAGGATACTTTCGACGAACCATTTGCGTTGATTACCAGCACGGCCGATCGGAAGGAAAAATAAAATTAGTAACATAATCTCATAATTTGCCCTCAATCAGGTACAAACGTTGATCCCTTCGAACTCACTCATCCATACGCAAGGAAAATACTGATGGAAAAGCACTCGGTCGGTGGGCGCATTCTAAGAACGAAGAGAGCGAAAGTAGAAAAAAAAAACACAACGATCAACCCACGGCCGTCAGGCGCAATTCAAATTCCTGCGAAGATGTTTTCATTTCTACTTCAGAGGCTTTTTTTTGCTCCCCTCGGCACCTTCGGAAGAAGGAAGCAAACGATAGAAATAAAAGGGGGGAAAACCTCGGGATTGCCCGGATGGAAAAATATTTCCTTCCATTTGTTTGGTGTTATTTTTTTTTGCAGTTGTGTTTATGCTATTCATTTTCGATCCAACATGTCCCTGCACTCGGTGCTGGCAAGACATACGGCTGGGAAGCGACAGCTTAAGAGAACGCAGGAACAGCAGAAAAAAGCGTATTGAGCATTTTGTAATTTCTGTCTTTTTCATTGTGCCGTTTTTTCTCTCTCTCGCCTTCGTGAGCAGTTGCTTCCGGGCCGGGAAAAAGGAATGCCGTCACTCGAAAGGCGTGCGCAGCACATAGCATCGACAAGTTTATCGAATCGAAGGAAATACGACGTCGAGTCTTAGTCCTGACAGGCGTCTCCCAAATAAAAATAGGGTTGGGAAAAAAAAGAAGCTCCCACGCAAAGATGCCACCGATGCCATCGATGATACTGATGACGATGATGTCGAGTGGCGGATGACGATGATGACGCCGGTGAACAGGGTGACACCCGCCGAGAAGGGTTGTGGATTCGCAATCGACATCGGAATGTGGTTCGTTCGGGTCGCAAAGGGCGTGCAGAAGATGGCATCCACTTGCGATGCATACAAATATGAAAGTTATATCTGATTTATACGATGGCCGAACATCCGTCGTATCGAGTCCGTGAGTTGTTTATCGTACCGAAGGAGTGCTCGGAAATGTCGGACATGCCCGGAACACCCGAGGACACGGCCAAGACACATCGCATAGACACTGCCACTTTCGGAGGAATAAAATCAATACAGATTAAATTCCCTCCGGGGGTGCTGAAGTGAAGAAAAATATCTCCCTCTACAGCAGCAGCAGCAGCAGCAGCACAAGTATCGACAAAAGTGGTAAACAGTGTTGTGTTGTGTGGTTTTGTATAAATACATACCGACAGGATCGGTTGCAAAGTAAACGTGTGTGTGTGTGTGTGTGTGAGAGAGAGAAAGAAGTTCAAAAATAAAAATGTTTATGTGCAACGTGGTTCCCCCCACTCCCTCCCACCACACCCTCACCACCAGGAGCAAGGAGAAAACAGCAACTAAATCCCTTGACAAGGGTATATTACAATGTTTTTTATCTTTGCGCTTTTCTGCGTGCCGATGCCTTAAGACACTCGGCGCGTCGTGAAGTGGCATTTGGCACGATGGGCTCCCGATGGGATCCGACATGCAAATGATGCTGCATAAAACTCGAGCGAGCGCAAAAAAGCAGAGACCGCAGCATCACCTGGTGTTCATTTGATAAAGAGCATTAGAGCTCGAGCGGGAATGTTCGAGAGGATTATGCGTCTACGTCGAATCGTTGCAGGCACACTTCAAACGTAGTATTTATTAGATACGCTGACAGCTTGTGCATTTCGATTCGAGATCGAATATTTATATATCGCGCATTCACAGCATCCGAGCGCCCTAACAGCTTTCCCAGAAGGTGGATGTAGAAAGGTTTAAGACTGGCGTAAAATAAAAATCATTCAAGCTTAAACTTGCAAGGATCACTGGCTTTATGTGTGCACCAGCCAACCACACAAATTAAACATTGTTACAAATAATATTTCAAAGGAATTACATGAAAAGAAAGCTTATCGTATCTTGCCCTGCACGTGGTGGAAAATAGCGAAATCTCAGGTGAATCTGTGCGTGCGCTGTACTACATACGCTCGCGTAAACCTTCCACCGGATGCTGTGGCTGTTGTGAGCTGAGCGTGGCAGATAAATATTTTTATGTGCTACGCGGCAAGAATCTCAAAAAACCACCCACATCCGAGACAACGCGAGCGGTGGAGGAGTCATAAAATATTTATGCTCTCAATGTGTGCGATTCTTTAAAAATAAACACACCATCCTGGCGCCACAAAGCAAAGATAAGACCACTTTCGGTTCGCTTCCTTATGTTAAATGTCATTCAATACCCACGTGTGACTAATCGTATATTCACAGATAATTTAATCAACTCACCCGCAGGGAACGACACACCTACGCACACACGCGAGCTTGCTACGAGCGTTTGATTTGTCAGTGTCAACTTTCCACACACCCACACACTCGCAAGGACGTCGCTCGAGAAAGTTCGAGCACAAATGGGGCGCTATCCGGTTGCTGAATTAACGCAAAATTAACACCATCATAAATTATCTTCCGCCCATCGGTTTACGGGTAGAGCTCATTCTTTACATTCGAACGATTGAAATTCTAACCGTGTCGTGCCTGAACCGGTCCGGCCAAAGGACACCGATTTCAAAGGATTTCCCGGGAAAAAGGTAGATTTTCCGGCCGTTTCTGGGGTGGTGGCGGTAGTAAAAAAGCAATAACGGCGAACCGGGAAAACATTGGGCGGCGCTGGTTTTTATCCTTCCGCCAAGAGCGAAACCGTAATGGAGAGCAAGAAAAACACGCCCAACCCGTGGACCCAAATGGGACGCACAAACGGACGGCGCAGCGGCGTAGAATAACATAAGTAAAAAAGCTGCGCTCTTTGTAAGCGTAAGGGAACCACCGAAACGCACGGAAAAAGCTTCCACTCATTCTTAAGAAAGGTTTTAGTGACCTTTTCTCGTGAATGTGGCGCTAGGGCGACGTTGGAGTGAGAAGATGGAACACGCTTGCATGGGCAGAACAGTGGGCCGTAGAAAATCTTTTTTGTACGAAGCTGGTTTACGGCACAAAGGGAACAATATATCTCACGGATAGGAGAAATATTTTCCCCCCCAATTTGGGAGGAAAAGTTCACCCACCGGGTGGTGCGTTGATACCGGCGTATATCGCGGTTGGCAAAAGCAAAGTGCATGGGCTCGACGGACCCTGTGGACGCAACTGAGCAAACCATCCGGACGGATAGACACGAAGGTGACGAATGGGAACGTCCAAACAATCGAACCAAACCGACAGGCCAGGACTAACGACGAAAAAAAGGTACCGGTGGTCGAAAAGAAAAAAAAATAGAAGGGAAATAGCCTGCGGTGGCCGGTACGATTTAATAAGAATATGAAAAGATAAAACGCAAAAACAGAGCGTGAAAAGTGAGTGAGAGAGAGAGAGAGGCAGAGAGAGAGAGAGTAAGAAAGAGTGAGAGATAGACAGTGAAGAGGCATAGATCGAAACGACCAAAAAAAGGAAAGGAAATGCTCACGAATAACGAAAATAAGTGTTCACCATTTCTAGGCCCCTGGGTAAGCTGATTTATGTTTTAATCCTTTTTCCGTTTCTACGCCCTCCAGCTTTTCAGGGGTGGCTGGGACGGCTTGAGACGAAAATGCCATCGCTGGGCTCCGAGGGGTGGCGATGCCAAACGGAAGAAAAAGTCGCCCCCGGAAGGGGTGAAAAGCGACCCAATGAAAATGGCCACGGTGGTTGACTGCTGCACGGAAAAGTCATCCGCACTCATTCAGTGATTTGATTTGTAGCACGGTCGGTTGACGGCTTGGGTACGCCTGGCTGGTTTGTGAATTGATCCTCCGATTTTCACATTTCCCGTGCTGTGGTGGGTTGTTGAGATAGGTTTTTTTTTCGTTGGTTGTTGTTTATTCTGGTGCTAGTTTTTTGCTCGTTTAAAAAGGTACCGAACTTTGACTGCACGGTGTTCACCGTAGAGCAGGGTGTGGCATTCCTACGGGGGTTGTTTTGAGCCGCCCACCTGAGTTGTTTTGGACGGTAGGCAAATTTTACCTTTATCGATTTTGTGATTCATTATTCGAGCCTTACGAATTATGAAACAGAAATGGTTGCATCGATCTGCGGTCGGAATAAAGCACGATGCATTCATCATTCACCGCTGTGAATTTGTGATGCTGAATTTATGGCAACTAAATTGATAAATACTATAGAGAACAGAATATCCGTCTTGTTAGATCGTAAATCATTATCATTACGATGTAGTAGTTGTTTTGGTTGTTTACATTTCGTTCCAATTGATCTCATTGTAGTTAAACCGACTAGTTAAACAACGCTTTCAAAAATAAGAAGAAAGATATTCAGTTGTTTGAAATATACTTGTCTGCCTTACACCAATTGCTTTGAATGAATGTTTTGAAAAAATATATGCTATTTTCCTTCAAATTTGTAGTGCACTGTGATAAATTTAATTAATATATGGTGTTTGTTCATGTATTTCAAATGAAATATGAACTGCATTGTACAATACAAACATATAATGTTGATCGAAGAAACTAGATGTGATTTTTGTTCATATATCGATATGAAAGTAGGCAGCATTAAGAGAATGTTTGAGTATGTAAAAATAATATGCAAACATTTCACATGAACTGTATGAAAGCCCGATACACAAACCCTAATAAGTGTTGATTATTCTCATTACCAAATGCGTATAAGCATACAAGCAATATAAGCAAACTACCAACTGCATAGCGTACATGACTTTCCCTGAAAAATAAGAAAAAAGACAAAAAATACCAATGCAGTGCAAATCTAATGCTTCTTTAGTCATACTCTACACGCAAGCACCGCAGCACCACCAGCGGATTGTGTTTTTGCATTCTGTTAAACATTCCGCACCATCTTGATGCATATGGCTCAATAAAACGCCAAAATTCACCAGCACTGGGTGCGCGTAGGTGCAGCCACGCTCGATGTTGCGGATTAAATTATCAACAAAGTCATTAAAGTTTAAATGGAGGCGCCCAGTTGCTCACTCTTATGGGCATGGCCGCACGCTCGGAGAAACATGAATTTTAATTAGTTTTAGCTGATTTCGTATGAAGATACAGCACCATAATTATTCTACTCGGTGCTGTGAGCGAGAAACTGCTACACCAATCTGCAGAACACGCTACGACCGAAAGGAAACCTCGCAGAGCCAGAACAAAAAAAGAAGTTCCCCAAGAAATGCAATGATGCAATCGGCACCGAACCGTGCCCAACGGATGTGAAATGAGGGACAGAACGGCGCCATCGGGACGTTGTAAAACGAATCCGCTTCGAAGCGGACGGCTTCCATGGCGCGCTTTGCTGATCTTGGTTACGGCGGATAACACGCCACATAAATCAAACTAAACGACAAGATAATAGAGTGTGGAAGGAAATTTGATGGAAAAGAACATCCACGATAAGTAGCACTCGTACGTCTGGTTGGCCGTCCGTTCGGCGGGGGAAAGCGCACGTAAAAATCTTAGCGAAACTTGACAAACTCGCTAAAAAGTTTCCACTGTTCCGACGGAAGTCGGAAACTTTCGTTCACAGCAGAATATCCCCGGATGTTACATCAACAAAGGCAATAGTTTGTTGCAAAAAAAAAATTGTAGCATCACATTTGCGAGGCTGTAAATTAAAATGCGAGCACTTGCAACTTCAACCGCACGCAAAGTGGCAAATTGATTTAAATTTGCATTTTTCTCCCATATGGCATAAAGTGGCTGTCTGGAAAAAGTAGCACATGAATTCAGAAAAAAAGTGCATCACAAAGCAATACATCGAAAACTACGATAAATTGATCCTATGATATTTGTAATTGGCAATCATTTCCTATAATTATGTGATAGCCAGAAAAAATAGCATATGAAATAGAAACAAAATGGCATCATCAAATAATGCTTCAATAACTTTAACTACGATAGACCTTATATTATTTGTCCTTATATTGTTTGATCTTATATTATTTAACTACGATAGACCTTATGGTGAACATTTGTCAAACTAAAATCGATGAACGGTTTACCAATACGATGACAAGAATTCAAGATCCTAATTTTAAATGACAAACTCGTGACGGAACACCTGCCGAAGGTACCACCATGTTAGTAGACGGAATTTCCTCTAAAACAAAGCGTTTAAAACTCGATGCCATCGTCCACTGAACCGTATTATATTAGGCTTGCATTATTTGTACATACCGTTCTCGGAACTTGATTGCAATCCGGTCCGTTACGCCCGCCAGGACATTCGCAGGTAAAATCGTCACCGTGGTCGATGCACCGATGGCCATCTGGACAGGGATCATTGGCGCAAAAATCGACCTGCGTATAATGAGAACATCATTAGTGTTGTAAATCGAACGTGAACAGGTTCAAAAGCGCCACAGGCACTCCTCCTGCTCTCGATGCTTTCCGCTGGTGCTACGCTGCAAACTAGAACTCAACATTCGGTCGGTTTCGCGTTTCACGAGCTGCTAGACGAACAATTAAAATCTTCTGCACAATTAATTCTGGACTGCACCGGCTGGCTGGTAGGGGTTTTAAAATAAGTGCTCCAGCGTGATCAGAATGCCAGACTGCGGGAAAGCTGTGCGACACATGGTACTGCGCTGGCACGATGAACGATTGCTGCTCATTCGCAACGACGATAGATTGTGCAGCTCAGCACAGTGCAGTCCGCTGGCAAATGTGCTTGGTTGGCATGCAGATTACAGTCGACTGCAGCCGTGTCGAAGGCTTACCTTAATGTGGCATCGTTTGCCGGTGTAGCCTCGGGTGCACTTGCACGAGAACCCGCCGATATTGTCGATGCATTGGCCGCCATTGATGCATGGATTAGATTCACATTCGTTGTACTCGAAGTTGCACAGCTCGCCCGAGAAGCCTGAGGGAAGACACCAGAGAAAGAGTCGTTAGACGGGGTGCCAAGACGCAACTGGAATGGGTGTGAGTTAAAAGGCTTCATAATGTTAATGTGCCATGACAATGAATAATTTGCACGCCTTCCGGAAACCGAGGGTGAACGCTTTTCTTTGCAAATGGGTTGATTTCAGCGTGCTGCGGGTAGATTAATGGAGAAAGGGATCGAGCCAGGGTGCATTAATTAATGGGAGCTTGTGTTCCCGTTTTAATGAAAGACAAGCACAATTATGCTACTTTCAAATGAGCTTGGCCTTGTTTGATTCAACCCTGAAACTCTCATGTAGATATCTTTTGCTGCTTTCTTGCTTTAATTAACAGGAAGGTTCTTCATTAAATAGTTGCAGTTAACATTTGTCGACAAATCGCAAACTGAACTGAAATTTGTAGAATAATAACAATATTAAGGACAAGAGTTAAGCGACGTCGTCGAAATCAGCATACTTTAAGGAATATTTGTCAATCCTCCATGTAGCTTATTAATTTACGTATCGTATCGGTGCAACTTTGTGCCGACAGTATTTTCGTTGAATGACTATGATTTACTGCGAGAACGCCGCGCGGATCTTGAAATTATGATCGAACCGATATGTACCGTTCCAGAATTCTCGAGATTGCGATGCATCCAGCTCGGCACGGTGCAGAACCATAATTTCACGTCAATAACATCAATTTATTTTCCATCACAAGCAAATTGAATTATTTTCCCCACAGACTTCCATTTCTGTGGGTTTCGCGGACAACTCTCGGTTGCGCTACGCCGGCTGCACCATAACGTTCCGCGCAAGGCTTCAGCATCACGGTTGATTTTCCATTTTCCTGGTCCCACGTGCACCGAGACTGAATGTACATTTTTTACCCTTCTTTCCGGTGGTGCATCTGTGTTTCTTGTGGGGCACTTTTCTCTCTCTTTCTCTCTCTCTCTCTCGCTTTCTGTGCTCCACCGAATGTTAGCTACCAAACACGGTGCATCCGCCTAGTTTCGGCAACCCAGCTGAGGGCGGCTTAATGGCCCGCGACACCGGAACGGAAAAAGCGTCCAGTTAACTGCAACTGGCAGGTCCCTAGCGTGATACGAATGGCTTTGCGCCAACGCAACGCAGCGGGGCATTGTTTCGCGAAAGCCAAAAGCTACTTACCCGGTTGGCAGAAGCATCGAAATCCGTCCTCCTGATCGACGCAGATACCGTGCACACAGGGTGACGATTCGCACTCGTTCAAATTGTGCTGACAGAGCGGCCCGGTGTAGCCCGAGGTGCAGTCACATCTGGTGATGCCGAGGAAAGGTTGAAAATCGAGCCAAGAAGAAGCCAGTTAGTGATGGCGACCGAATGTGCACCGTAGTTAGGCTAATTAGGGCACAAAATCCGACGAAGCTTCGGGGTCTCCCCAAACTCACCTGAAATGGGTGGAATTTCCAACGCAGGTACCGCCGTTCAGGCATTGGGATGGATTGCACGGATCCGACTCGAATTGGCAGTTTTTACCGGTGTACCCTAGGGAGGGAAGAAAATGAAAGACAACCGTCGTTAACGCTCAAAGGCTGACACAAAACGCTTCATTCACAGCGCAACGGGCGACAAAACGCTTGCCAATCGCAGTAGGCCAAAATCGTGGTGCTAAAATGAATGAAGAAAAACGGTTCAACTCGAACTCCTCTCTAACGGCTCTAATGCATGAAAATGTAAATGAACACATCCCAACCAGACCACCGTTGGAGAGGAAAGTTCACCCATCTGTGATCCGCACCGTCCGTTTTGAGGCTTTGGGGTTAAAAGTGGCTCCCTCCAAAAAAAAGAAAAACCCCGGTCCAAAAATAAAGCGCACCAATGGGCGAGTAGTGCAAGAGAAAGTGGGCCGTCGGTTCCATCGGTCGTAAAATATTCAAATGGGACCCACATAAAATACGAACCATCTCGCATGGCCACAACGAATGCGGCAACGTTTTTGGTGGGCTCGAGCGACCTGCGGCCTGAAACGACGCCTGCCGTCCAGAATGAGGTCCCGGGTTCAATATTTTATCGATATGCGCAGCTCCACCGGTCCGGTTGACTGTTTCAATTCGGTGATGTATTGTCGTCACGGTTTCAGGGGGATGATGAAGAAAAAAAAACAGGCCATCCCTACCATCCATTTTCCCGACGGAAACCAACGCAGCAGCAGCAGCAGCAGCAGAATGCAAATAAAACACGCGGCGATATAAATTTTTATGTGATCCTGATTTTCGTCCCGTTTCTCGCGGCGTCAGCGATTGGCTCCCCTCGAAACGGAGCTAGAAGGGGGAGGTTGGACAAAAAGCACCCCCACATATTGAGCGAAAAGAAAACTCATTGGCAGCAGCCCGACGGCGCACATTCCACGATGCGAAGGATTTGTTTGCAATTGCGAAACACCGAACACCGGCACATAAAGAGCGGGATTAGGCATTAAGCTTGTTTCACTTTTATTTATGCACACAGTTCGCGTTTGTTGGGGCTTTTTGTTGTTTGGTTCTTTTTTTTTTCGCTCGTTGTTTTTCGGAGTCTCTATACTTCACGGACACACCGTCGTCCGTCCGGCGATAGTGTTTGGCTTTTGATGCACACACACACACACACACACACACACACACACACACACACACACACACACACACACACGGCATATCGGTAATGCTGCACGCTAACCCGATGCAAATTGAGATTGTTATTGCGCGGTGATTGTGGCAATAAATGCTTGGCGTGCATTCGCGTATTCGTCGGGTGCTGTGTCGATCGATTTTGGGTGTTTTATTTTCCACCGAATAGGAACGGCGCTTTTTTTTTTGAGGCAACCGGCAACAGTCATTCATCTCGCGCACAGAATCCCACCCGGCAGGGGTGCGTGTTGGTTTATTGAAGAATGGCGACCCGGAAAGCGAGCGCTCAGGATTGTAAAATGTCGATTGTCGAAACGCCGCCCCAGGAGCCCTAATCTTACGTTTTACGGTCGCCGGGAAGCATTGAGAAATTTACTCCACATATAATCAACGCGTGCACGTGCACGTGTACGTGCGTGAGTTTGCGTGGAGCAGGACATAAAAGCAAGGACTGTAAAACCGTTGCGGCGTTGCCCATCATTCAACGAATGGATTGCTGAGAGAAGTGTTAACCGGATCTGATTGGTTCGTGTATGTGCGTATTATTTGAAGGGTTTCCCAAACTGAAGCGCCAAGTGGAATGGACGTCACAAAACGAGCCGTTTGAGCAGTACAATACGGCACAAGCTAAGCGTTTGGTACTTACCGTACGGGCAGAGACACTGATAAGCGTTGCCTTCGTGTCCTTGCGACAAATCGACACAGATTCCGTTGTTGGTGCAGGGCGAAGGGCTGCAGGCGTCGATTTCCTCACAGTGCGTTCCGGCAAAACCGCTACAACACTGGCATTCGTAGCCCTCCTGTCGTCGGTGAAGCAGTAGAAGCGGTGAAAAAACGAAACGAAACGAAACGAAACAAGCCAAAGTGTGAGAAATCAATGGAAAATGCAACAATACGAACACGCCCTCGTCCGAATGCGCTTCCGGAGCATCTGCGGCAGAAGCGTCCTGCGAGCGAGCGAGAGAGAGAGAGCGTCACATCCTTGATGAAACTATTCCAACGACAGCGTCCCACGTCCACATCATCAGCCCTCAGAACAGCTCAGATGGTCACCGGACCGGTCAGCACCAGTGGAATTCGAGCGGCATCGGCAATGGCATTATCATCATCATTACCATGACAAATGCGGCAACATCTCGGTGGAAAACGCCGGCACCGGCACGCGAAGGACAATCGCATCGGCGTCGGGCATAAAATGTGCTTAATGCTTGCGCCATCCTTCGCATCGGCTGCTACAATCCGCCATTAATGAGGTCACTATTTCATTTCGACCCATCCGGAACGATGTACAGCGCAGTGCTGCGGGCTGCGCATTCGGGCGTCATCGGTTTCCGGTCATGGTCGGCGGA
This sequence comes from Anopheles nili, assembly GCF_943737925.1. Lineage (NCBI taxonomy): Eukaryota > Metazoa > Arthropoda > Insecta > Diptera > Culicidae > Anopheles > Anopheles nili. The sequence goes on from NC_071292.1 coordinate 34,676,324, forward strand.
CATAATAAACGTTGATGAGCTGCTGGATTGATTCTGGCTCACGCTAATGCCACGTCCATGGTGCTTTCAGTATTTTTTTTCTTTCTTTCATCCAAATTGCTGGCTGAGCTTTGCCGGTTTGAGCTGGTTGATGTGATTGGGGCTTGCGTATGAGTCCGACCGGTTTTTCGGTGGGAAATGTTCCACTTTGTTTGGTTGGCAGGGGGGGAATTGTTGGATGCTTTTGTCCGCTTTCGGTGAACACGCCATCCCGTCCATCACGCTTACTTACCATCGAGTTGTTCGAGTAGCACACACCCTTTCCGGAGCAGTCAGCATTTTCGCCGCAATTATCCGACTTTACGGTCACCTTCAGGCGGACGCACTGCTGGCCCCACTGTTCCGATACGACTGAAAGCAAAGAAAAACCCGTCGGTGGTTAGGTTTTGGCGAGGAACGTCATTATGGGCAGTCAACGAGAGTATCCCGGCCACGGGATGTCTTGAGGTCTGCAAGGCATGGGATATTACGCGGTTACGCGGATTGCCAGTGATTGGAGTGGCGAGTTTGTGCTGGACAGCTTGAGCTTGGTCGACATGTTACTCCCTAATTGGATCCCTTGGGAAAACGAAACTTTTGAAGGGCCACTAAAAATGGCCACGCTATGTGGAGCAGGAGCTTAGGAAAATGTCACCAAAATAAATTGTACCGCTTAGTAAGTGCAGTGCTCTTTGTAAGGGGGACGGAGTTAGTCTGACTCTACGTACTTTATAGATATTAACATTTAACTCTGTCAAAAATCCTCAAACTAACGTACTGACATACAAAAGAAGACTCGAAGGATCTACCAATTTACATGACTGCGTGTATGTGTAATTGACAGTATTTTCCTATTATTATTCTTGCCTCCAAGCGGTATCCAAGCCCAATCTAGCTCTCTATCGCACTCCACCGTCGATCCTATTAGCGAATTAACGATACCCATTCGTGTCACGTAAACTGACGGTACCGTTGTCGAAGCGCAAAATGTGTTTGGAAAAGATAAAACACCGTCCCCGGGTCTCCCCGGCAACCCGGAAGGGGCTAATCGGTCGCTCGAATGACCGAAACCTACGCAAACGGGTCCTACCTATCGAAAACATCTCGGTACACGCCCAAGTGACGCTTTCGCGCTGATCGTTTGCGAACCTTTCGGTTTCGAAACCCTCGCACCCGAGGGGCAATAAAATCGCTATCGTGCCTGATTCGCAGGGGGTTCCGATGGGCCCCAAAGCAAAAGGCACAAAAAACGCACCGACAAAACCCGGCTCCCAATCATTTAAGCAGATCCTCCGATTGGCCTGCGGTGTCGCGTCCGCAAAAGGGGCCCGACTAATGAGCCAGGGACGCCAAAATTCGACGTCAGACGCCGGTGAAACATGAACTAAACGCGAGAGAGAGAGAGAGAGAGAGAGAGAGAGAGAGAGAGACTGCGAGTGAGAGAAAGATCTTACTTACCAATTAGTAGATTAATTCCCTCCGTCAGATCCTTGTCGTAAAGGGTGACCAGCTTCTTGCCGTCGGCCACGAGCGGCGTGATGTCAAGCAGGACGCCTTCGGTGACGTCGCAGTTCTCGTGTCCCAACCGGGTGACCTGATAAACGGCGGTGGTCGTGTGATGGGCGCTGATTTTAATTAAAAAGGTGGACCCGCGGTGGATGTTGGTGGCAGGCGTAGGCGGTAAGGAGGAAAAGAAAAATGATGATTTATTTCGTGTGCGGCAGGCTGGAAAATGGCAAGATGCTGGATGCTCGCGGACGCCAGCCACAACCGTCCGCCGGATACACGCCGGGCATCCGGTGGGATGTGAAAATGAGCGTAACCACTTGCAATAAATGGCGCCTCGAGTTCGGCGGGTTTTCGGGTATCGGTTTAAACTCCGTCCGGCTATCGTATTACCCGCACTGCAACACGCTTCGGGCGCTTGCCAGTGCTGCTGAGCAACGCGAATTTGCTCGCCATTTCTCAGGCGGACTGAGCGTGGCGAAGGACACGATCTGTCACGTGCGGTTGGTTTTGCGAAAACTGATTACTACTGCAGAGGTGGCGAAATCACACGCCACTCAGTTGTAAGAGCAACCAGCGCAATGTACGCGCGGTGGTGCTTAATTTTTCGCACCGTCTTCCGGATAATTAACCCGAGTGGCGAGAATGTCCTGCTGCCGTAACTAGGTGCGAGCGTCCAGCGAAGAACGGCTCTATTTTGAGCAATTTCGTTATACGTGGGTCATCGTGTTGCGCAAGGAACGTCGGTCATTAATGTAATCACCATAATGTGGAGGATTCGCGCAAACGTTAGAAGCAACACGATTTCGTTCGTTCGGTGGGATGTAATACGTGGTGATAAATCAACAGCAGGACATTAGTTTGGCTATTTAGACGTGCTTACATTCCGAGCATATTCATTGGCAGCATTCATTAGCACACTTCCAATACAGTTCAGCACAAAACGAGAAGTGCTGGAGTCACAAAATTTTCCAATAAGTTTATTTTAGTTATTCCAATAAAGAACACGGTTATCATTATCATGACAAAAACATGAGAGAGTTCCCAAGTCAAGCGAACAATAAATCATTCCGAAGCACCCCAGAAAGCGACGATGAGCGAAAACACCAGAAACTCACCCTTCAGAGGATTTGTTGTAGTTTGAGGGGATCAAATGATGATCGTCGATTTCTACGATGAGCACGTCACCGGACTGGATGTCTGCTGTGCCCTCCCATGATATGGTGGTCGGAGTGCAGCTGGAGCCTGCCGAGCAATCTTCAGGAGTCTGAAAAAAAAACAGGAAAGCAAAACAATGGATGGAACACGTTTTGGAATATTGAGAAAATCGTTTATGCTCCCGCCATTGTTGTACGAAATATTTCACGAGCAAAATTGAATTATTAGCGGTGGACAGGCGAAAAAAGGGCATTAAGTTAACAATCCTTCAGCATAGCAAACGTCTCGGACGTTTCCATCTGCATACCACTACTCGTCGTTCAACATCGACAGCATTATTGTGTTCAGCTTTCAAGAAATCCCTCACGTTTCACACGAACCGCATGGGTGAATGAAAATTCACTCGAGAATGCCACCAACGCTGATCTCTTCTTAGACTTTTTCCTAGAAAGTCGGACGGTCAGCTCTCAATTTTATTTATCAATTGTAAATCATACAGCGCATCCCTTCACAAATGATGATGACTCGGATTTCGTTCTTAAATGGAGGCTATATTTCAGGCTAGCAGTTCAACTGCGTCATCTTCCAGCAAATACGGAAGCCAGACATCCGGACAAACGAAAGCTGCTTGTTGCGGTGGACATTACGCGCGTGGTGATCCAAAAAGGACATCGTGGAACTCGTTCCCAATGATGCGTCGGCGCAAACGTCAAAAACATTGCCGTCACGTACGCGAGCTACGGGCGGACCCTTTCCGTATCTATCAACTTTGTGACAGCTTAATGGACGTCTCAGCCTTCTGAACGGGGCAAACGAACGAACGTGTGGGCAGCAAGCAGTAGAAACAATATTAAAGCGCGTGGCTCACATGTGGGTGGTGGGATTTTATTTCGTAATCAGAAAGGATCACTATATTCTGCCCAAAGCTAGGCGGGCGCTTCAAAGCGTAAGCCACGGGCTTCACGGGCCAGTGCTTTAACCGGCCTTGATGGTGTATCATGAATCGTTTAACGATATCCAACCAATTGCATCTCGGTCAGCTACCTCAAAGGGGCTCACGGACGTTATGCATACGGCATGTCGTTAAAAGCTCGCCGATTAGTGCAGCGCTGGGTCGTAATTCTTCCGCGAGGAACACATTTGCTCGCGCAATATGCGTAGATGAATTGTGGGATTTGGAAGCGATAAATTAACGGCACAGATTTGCATACAAATTGAAATATTATCACGCGCACAGCACGCGGCACCTCGACGGGTGATAGCGACGGTGGCGAAATTAGCGAACTGTATCTCGCGCCGGTCAAACGAGCGAAAGGGACGAGATAATGGGTGTATGACTTTGATTATGCTGCTCCTTGAAGCGAGCCATACGTTGCGCTTCACGGTCGTGGTCCTGGATGGCCGGAACGACGAAGATGTGCGTTGCAAGCGAGCATAATCCCGCGACATCGGAACATCGATGGCTGTCATTAAGTCAATGATGATGAATGGACTATCGTTCCATATTAGCCGCACGGCTCACAGCGGTATGCCGTGAACGTAAACGTACGGCATATGGAGAGGGTTTGAAAATCTGCTAGAAATACCAATCAACACTGATTCGAGAGTGATGCGTTTCGCTAACAGCAATCCGTTCAGAGAGCAATTTAATAATATCGTAGTCGATTTTTTGACCCAGGATTTCTTTGAACTCCGCTCGAAATTTGGCTTTCATTTACCATAAAAAAGTGAAAAGAAACTAAAAATAAAGCTCGCGCTTAGCTTTATACCCTCTCGATAGCTTCTACTAAAACCTCGCACAAGCTATTTCGCAAGATCAAACGCCGCTCGATAAAACATCGTCGATGGCAGCGGATTTACCGTTGGAATGAGTCTGAATAAAATGCCATGCTCGGTGGTAGTGGAAAGGTAGGTATAAGGAGAGGAATATTACTTACATCCGAAAGGAAGAAGCTCAAAAACGGAGCAAGTTCAAGCCGACTCAAGCAAACTTATACTCACTTTAATTTGTTCCGCTAGGGGGAAAACTAGCTATCACAAAATAGAATTGAAAAACTTTTTTGCTCTGCAGGTCCGATGCTGCAGATCGGAAAAAAGGGGAAAAAAGAAGATAATATAAATGTGTTTCTTTATATCGAGCACCAATCGTCTACCCCGTTTCCACTGAGGGGTTGCATAAAATGGAAAACCTGCTTTTCCGGCTCGACCTGGGTGAGATGGAACGCAATGGAGCAAAATCGGTAGTTTTTTTTTCTTACATTTTATATTTCCAACGCGAACAACGGTACGGAAAACGGCAAGATGTCGATGCTTAAAAATGACTTCAAAGTTTCCAATAGCTCTGCTATAGCCCGGGCTCGATTTCTATTCAAATCTATATTTCTTTATTGTTTGTGCAGTCAGGCATGTGAATAATGTTTGAAAAGTGATAAGTTTGAGGAATAAACGAGATGCGAGTTTATAGAGCGAGAAATTTGTTTTTTTGGCTCTATTCTCTCACAAATATAATTTTACATAACAGCATTCCGCGTACGCGCTCATAATTTACGAAGGTCAAATCCTTAACGGCCTTATATAAAGCACGCGTTTTATTACGCGAACCTCACGTTAGCCACTTTTCTGCATGTAGCCGCTTAGGCCACACAGGATTCTACTTTACAACCCAAATGCGTTAAAAATACAACGCAACCATTATTTAACCTCCGCTATAACCATTTCCCGACCATTTCTCTAATGAAATATGGATAAAGTCATCCCTTGCCTGGCCAGAGAACCCAGCATGGCTCGAAAGGGTTAGCAAACAAAGGAAAAACTGCTCAAACATAAACACTAACTTTTCCAACCGGTGGGTACTTTCGTATTAATTAATTTATTAGCTGGAATTTTCGACGGTTTCTGGACGAAGGGCCTACGAAATTGGATGGAGGACGTAAACAGAAACGCAACATTTTTCAAAAAAAAAACTGGTCTCAGTCGCGGTTTCTTGATGCGCTGTATAGCGGAAAGCCATAGTTTGCTTAATTTCTTTTCGCTCAATTATAAGAAAAAATATCAAGCCTGCAAACATTGTGGGCTTCTAAATGAATGATCTTTTGAGCCGTGCAGAGCGTGTGTCATGTTGCCGTCAAAGCATCGTTTTTGGAAGCCCAAGTCATTACTCTTTGCATTCGACAGCGTCAAGCGCGCAAAATATTGATCGCTATAAAAAAAAACATGCACTTGGGTAGTTGCTTTGATGGTATTCTGATGGCATTAGAATATATAAACTAAAACATGGCCCCAGTGAATGCAGCGTATTAAAAGCGATGATTTGCTTGTTTTCAAGATGATTTTTTCTCACACGTCATCGCCCAGACTTGATGGAGCTATACAGCCAGCGTTTTTCTTTAGCGATGGTACATGCGCAGCAGTTTGGCTTCCATTCATAAAGCAAGAAAAATGTTCATAACTTTTACATAATACTATGCATTTGAAGACTGTTTACGAGCTGCTAAAAACAATAAATATGACCGCAATTTCCTACGCGATTCCCCATAACATCATACAGCTTGAGGACTTGATGGCTTTTATTTTAATACTTTAAAATAGATTAACTTCAATAAACCAACTAACGTATTTATTGTACGTAGCATGTCTCACATTTTGTATTTTTGCAAATGGCATTAGTTTAGTTCCAACTTGAGATAATTAATATTTCAACTTTTGAAGCCCACAAAATGCAAAGAAAAAAATTATCAATTACGTGCTAGCTTACATCGCGTCGGTTGTGGCATTGTTCTTTCTGGCAGCTTAAGTCAACCGCAGTGGCCTTATACGAGACCATCCCGTGTACCGAGATTAACGGCATGATTACAGCAACAGTAGCGGCCATAATTACGAAACATTACTCCCCAGAATAACTGCACACCCACCCACCCACACACACACACACACCCATACCAACTAAAACCCCTTCTGCAACGGTTCGTTTAGCCTGGTAAAAAGTGAGCACGTGAAGAAATACATTTGGAACAAAGTTAACCCCCCTTTTGACATCGGGCTCTATTTTTCATCCATCTTTGCAGCAGCAGCATTGCGCCAGCCTGGTCTTTCACCTTACCGACTCCGCAGAAGATATGGTATTTTCTTGCCGGTTGAGTTGACAACACCGGGAACAAGGTACTATCTCGTATGTCACGGTCTTCCAGTTGGCTTATCGTGCGAGATCGTAATGAAACGCATTGTTAAAACAAAACGTGGTGTGTTACTTGCACAGAGAGAGAGAGAGAAAACAAATCAAATACCTCAACCCGAAGATGTTGTTACAGTTCAGAGAAGTCGGAAAATATGGTGTGCATTTTGAAGGACGCTTCACCACACTATCCAAAAACGATCGGCACAAACTAAAGCATGTTTAACAATTTGACCGCGACGCAATTATGCCGACCTTGCCATGCCCATAGTGCCACCTGGAGGAAACGAAGCGCGCCAGTGGCTTGAAAAGACACATCGTAAATGGCGCATTCAAAATGGTGTATCCCGGCCTGCTGTTGACAAGTAAACGGCCAGATAAAGCAAATGGTGCACGGTGCGTTCCACCGCGGTTGCGTTATCTGGTGGAAGCGGGATTTTCCGGTGCTTGTTGGCTATTTTTGCGTCGTTTTTACCGGCAGCTGTCAGCAGTTGCTTCGCGTCACTTGCGTGCATTGTTTCCCTGGCTGAGCAGGCCAAGGAGATTGCCTTCCGGTTTATCAAATGTGACATCGCGGGAAGAACAAGGCGAGACACGGTTTCAGGCAAATACACAACGGTTCTGTTGTTGTGAGCACTCGCATAAGTGTATCCGCTTCCTGTGCTTTCTTTACTAGGTGGTTTTAAAGCTAATAACCCTACTACATCAATAGCAATGACGCGCTTTAAAAAACACAGGATTCAAAACGAATTCAAAGAGCACAACAAATATCGATCGACCCCAAAATCAGAGAAAAGAATACGTAACAGTCACAGCCGGCATACATACAACAACAAAAAAATCACATTACGCAAGTCTCAATGATGCAGCAAACGAACGAAGCAAAAGAGAACTCAACTAGCCCCATAAAGGAAAGATATACTCGAAATGATAACAAAATTAATTCAATTAGTTTTTCCTCGTTCTGCGCTACGCCCCGGCCATTTCCCGACAGCGTGTGCTATTTTATCAGGCTCCGTTGGGGATCTACCGGGCTTATTGGGCAGATAAAATCCTTCAAATTGGACGGTTTGGACTACATTCGGAAACCAAACCCGTCTCTCGCTCTCTCGCGCGCGCTTTCTCCTCATTGAAGAGGAAAAGAAACTACTCACCCAGACGCAAATGATTAATTTTGGGAGCATGCTTCAACTCCTGCAAGGATCGTGCTCATGGTCAATCGAGCCATAAGCTTATTTACATTCTGGGGTTTTTGCCACAACGCTTCCAGTCGTCAGTGGTGGAAAAAGTACGCTTGGTCGGAAGAAAAAGCACTTCAAGTACCAATTTCTTTTGCTGTGCAATTGCCTCTTGGTAATCGTTGAAAAAAAAAACGAAAGTTTTGAAGTGGGGTCGCTGTCTGTTGAATAATGCAGTCACAACATCTATTAAAAACGACCTCGCAAATCGTCAGAACCGGGCTGTTGGTTTTTCCGGGACTCCACGGGGACGTCCGTTATCAGCTCATCGCTTATCGGAGATACAACTACTTAGCCCCACCATGGGGTTGGTTGGCTACTCACCATCGCCGGAAGCGGAAGTTCGTGCGTTTCATTGCCTCGCCAGACGCTCGATTCGGGTGCGATACTTTGAATTTCGCAATCTAGAGTATTGATCTTCTCGTGTAAACGCGACAGCGCCACGGCGGGTTTCGTATGTGACGTTGATAGCACGGCTTCTGGGGACGATCCGTCGTGGTTGCCTGCAGCTGAAGCCGACGAGGACGCGGCCGACACCGTGGACATCATCACTGACGAGGACGTGGTCGTTGTTGGCGTCGTTGAAGATGCGGGATTTCTGGCCGGTTTGGCTAGTTTCGCGGTAGCCGCAATAATGGCCGACGCGGCCGATCCTAGGGATTTTATCTTTCGCTGTTGCGCGTCCTCGTTGGAGGCTGTTGAAGGGGCACCGGATTTTATGGTTTTTACGTTGCCGATCGGAATGGTTTCCTCCGACAACACGAAGTTGGTTTGCAGGATGTGCTGCTTTAGATCACCCTTTGTTGCAGATTCAGCACCAACGGCAGCTGGCGGTGGCTGAGTTTTGGGTGTTTTTCTTGAAGAAGCCGCTAGAATGGCCTGTGCTGGTTTGGACATTGTCTTCGCGGTAATGATGTCCTTCTCCGACAACACGGCCGCAGTTGCTTTGGACTTTGCGACGGCCTGCGTGGATCGATCCGCGGTTCTGTTGGGTGTCACTACCACCTGATGATGCAGTTCGCTGTACAACTCCTTGCTGTTGTAGAACTTTGTCGTCGAGAACTCAGGCTTGTCCTTTTTGCCACCATCACTCAGATCAGGCACACCTCCAGGCCCACTGTTGTCCGTGTTGAACTTAGTGGCGGCGAAATCGATCTTCTTCAAGGGTGCCGTCTTACTGAGCTGGGCCAGCTTGGTCGCCGTCGAAGGATCATTCTTTTTAACGCGTCGCGGAATGAATAAGTCGCTGTAGCTGTTCTTCACGATATCACTGCCACTGACCGGCTCGCCGATCTCCTCATCTGTCGTCTGCTGCTGTTCCAACCCAGCCACCGTAGATGCGGACGCCAAAACCGACGACGGTGGTGGCGATGTTTGCGCGGAGTCCTGCTGCGAGGACGAAAACGTCACCGAGGAGATAGCAATCGTGATTACTTCATCGTCCTTGCGACCGTCGCCAACATCGCGGTACTCGTCCTCATCATCACCACCAGCAGCACCCTCGAACGCAGGGAAACCCTTAAAGTTCTCCTCGATTCTGCTGATCACCTCATCGTTTTCCTCCAGCTTTTCCGTGATGTTGTCGATGGTCGGTCGGCTGCTGCGTTCGTCACTGGCCGACGTCTCCGACGTATCATCGATAAGTTCGATCTCTATCTTTGTGGTGGAAATGTCACCTCCATCTTGACCGGTTCCGTTGATGACAGGCGCACTGCTACTGCTGCTGGTGCTGATGCTACTGCTGGTGCTACCACCAGTCGAACTACTGGCGCTTGTCACAGTGCCAACGCTCGAGGGTCGCTCCATGCCATCACCCAACGACTGTTCCTGGAAAAGCGCCGACTTCTCATCCAGCTCCGTCGTCGTCAACACTGGCAGAACATCCGAAGGCTTCATGATGGTGGACTCAAACAGCTTCTCACCGTCCTCATTTCTTAGGATAGCCTTCTCTCGCAGACGTTTTTCCTCCACACCGGCGGACTGCTGGGGCACCCTTAACTCCGGCTTAAAGTCCTCCAGCTTGGATGGATAAAAATCGTCAATGTTTATCTTGCTCGGGTACACCGATTTATGCAGCCGATTTCCA